>NC_134485.1:10732069-10892069 GCF_040206685.1 Ascaphus truei | reverse complement strand
CCCCACATTAGAGGTAGCAAGGGGAAATATACGGGACCTGAATAGTACTCTTGGCCAACCAGATAGGTCGCTTGCTTACCCCTACTTCGAGGTAGAGAACGACCTAGTATATCGGGTTGATAAAAGAAAATCAGTTACAACTAAACAATTGTTGGTACCACGGACATTCCGTAATGTAGTGTTACACCTCGCACATAGTCATCCATTGGGGGGACACCTAGGGGTGGAAAAGACAAAAGAAAAGGTTCTCCGAAGCTTCTATTGGCCTGGGGTTCTGGCAGAAATTACGAATTATTGTTCCTCATGCCCAGCATGTCAGATCACCGCCCCGTTCAAGGCGTACCGCAGCCCATTGGTACCCCTTCCCATAATAGAGGTACCATTTGA
The DNA here is from genome assembly GCF_040206685.1 of Ascaphus truei. Lineage (NCBI taxonomy): Eukaryota > Metazoa > Chordata > Amphibia > Anura > Ascaphidae > Ascaphus > Ascaphus truei. The sequence continues at coordinate 10,891,682 of NC_134485.1, read as the reverse complement.
CCGGATTGCTATGGATCTAGTAGGACCCCTAATAAAGTCTGCTAGGGGACATCAGCATATATTGGTAATATTAGATTATGCCACCCGATATCCGGAGGCAGTTCCCCTACGTAGCACCTCGGCCAAAAACATAGCAAAAGAGTTAGTAGTTCTGTTTTCCCGGGTTGGAATTCCTAAAGAGATTCTATCTGACCAGGGAACACCGTTTATGTCCCAAGTAACACAAGAGTTATGTAAACTCCTAAAAATCAAGCATCTCAGAACCTCAGTCTATCATCCACAAACAGATGGTTTAGTGGAAAGGTTCAATAAAACCTTAAAGAGCATGTTACGGCGGGCGGTCGATAAAGATGGGAAAAACTGGGATTGTTTGTTACCGTACCTGTTATTTGCCATTAGGGAAGTTCCCCAATCATCCACAGGCTTCTCCCCGTTTGAACTATTGTATGGCCGACACCCAAGGGGCTTACTGGATATAGCCAAAGAGACTTGGGAACACGAGGTTACCCCTTACAGAAGTGTAATAGAGCATGTTGCCCAGATGCAGGACCGCATTGCTGCAGTCCTACCCATAGTGAGGGAACACATGGAGAAAGCTCAAGAAGCACAGAGGAATACGTATAATAAGGGTGCTAGGGTCAGAATTTTTTTTCCAGGTGATAGGGTACTAGTTCTGGTTCCCACCGTGGAAAGTAAATTCCTTGCTAAATGGCATGGGCCATATGAGGTCTTGGAAAGAGTGGGAGAAGTAAATTATAAGGTAAGACAGCCAGGTAGGAGGAAACCTGAGCAAATTTACCATATAAACCTACTCAAGCCCTGGAAAGATAGAGAAGTCTTGTCAACCCTAGTAACCCCAGGTCCGTCAGAGAGTCAAGAAACTGACCCAGAGGTTAGCATAGCTGAAACCCTGTCTGTTCATCAGAAACAAGAGGTTCAGAATTTAGTGAGCAGAAACAAAGAAATCTTCTCTACACAGCCAGGTAGAACTAGCGTAATTGAACATGACCTAGTCTCTGAACCGGGGGTCCGAGTTAACCTTAAACCGTACCGAATCCCAGAGGCCAAAAGAGAGGCTATAAGTTTAGAGGTTAAAAAAATGCTAAAACTAGGCGTAATTGAGGAATCCCAAAGTGGGTGGAACAGCCCTATAGTCTTAGTCCCAAAGCCAGATGGTACAACAAGGTTTTGTAATGACTACCGGAAACTAAACGCCGTGTCAAAATTTGATACTTACCCTATGCCCAGGGTAGATGAACTTGTCGAGAGACTGGGCAAAGCCCGATATCTCACAACCCTAGACCTAACAAAAGGGTACTGGCAGGTTCCCCTCACAGAAAGGGCAAAAGAAAAGACAGCCTTCTCAACCCCAGACGGCCTCTTTCAGTATAGGGTGCTGCCTTTTGGCTTACATGGAGCTCCCGCCACATTCCAAAGAATGATGGATTAAATTTTAAAACCACATGCTCGGTATGCTGCTGCCTACCTGGATGATGTGGTAATCCATAGTGAAGATTGGCAATCCCACCTTCCAAAGGTCCAAGCTGTGCTCGACGCAGTTCGGTCTGCTGGACTAACTGCTAACCCCGCTAAATGCACCATTGGTCTGGAGGAGGCCAAGTATCTGGGGTATTCTATTGGCAGAGGTTTACTCAAACCCCAAACACTCAAAGTGGAGGCGATACAAGGTTGGCCAAGGCCAGTTACAAAAAAACAAGTAAGGACCTTTTTGGGGTTAATTGGGTACTATAGAAGGTTTATTCCCAATTTTGCGACTAAGGCAACCCCACTAACCGACCTCACAAAAGCAAGAGGACCACTTATGGTAAAGTGGTCCCCCGAAACCGAACAGGCCTTTAGAAGCCTGAAAGAAGCTCTCTGTGCCCAACCAGTGTTGGTCACACCTGACTTCTCCAAAGAGTTCGTAGTCCAAACCGACGCATCTGAGGTAGGGCTGGGGGCGGTACTCTCCCAGGAGTCTCAAGGTGAGGAACACCCCATCCTTTATTTAAGTAGGAAACTAAATCCCCAGGAGAAAAATTACTCCATAGTAGAGAAAGAGTGTCTCGCAATAAAGTGGGCTGTAGAGACGCTCAAATACTACCTGTTGGGGAGAAAATTCCGGTTGGTCACAGATCATGCACCCCTTACCTGGATGTGTCAAAACAGGGAAAAGAATGCTAGAGTGACCAGGTGGTTCCTAAGCCTACAACCCTTTAAATTTTCTGTGGAACACAGGTCAGGGCACAAACATGGCAGTGCTGACGGGTTGTCAAGGATGCACTCCCTAATATCCATGGTCGCTCATCCCTCAGGGTCTGAGCTGGGGGGGAGGATATGTGACAGAAACCAGGGGATGGTAATAAATTCCATATATAGGGCTCCCAGGATACTGAACAGTTTCTATCCTGTCTGGCCTGGGAGTGCAGCCTTATAATACATGCACTCCATCCCACAGTTTTGGGCAAGCGCTGGAACTGAGGGATTTCTGTCACCTGTCATGCTAATTAGAAATCAGGTATGTAAGACTGATTTCCTGTTTGCTCTTGTCTCTTCTCCAGAGCCTGGAAGGCTGCTGAACACAGTGGGGAGAAGCCCCTTCCCCACACAGGTTCAATTGTTCTGTTCATTTGGCTAACTCTGCAAAAGTACCTTGTTTTGTTGTTGGAAAGTGGAAAAGCCACTTCCACCCTGAGTTAGGGAAATCTAAGTTAAGTTATCGCTCAGGTGAGCAGCTTTTGTTTTGATGTGTTTTGTTGTATGCACTGTGGCAGTCTCAGTGCCTGGGACTGAATAAACCAGGCACAGCCTGTTTAAAGGAACAGTACGTGACGCCTCCTCATTTAACCTACCCCAAAAGACCGTGTTCTAACCGTCCCGGACAAGCAGCGGAGCCCCGGAGTAAGCTGTTGTCACATAATATATATATATATATATATATATATATATATATATCCTCATTTCTATGCAGTGTGTTCCAGGCCCCTCCGGCAGCCATGGGGTTAAATAAATAAATAGAAAAAATTCAAAAACATAATCCTGCCCCATTTGGTTTATTATTAAATCAAAAATTAGAGCAGCATTGTGACATGCCTTGTGACTTTTTGCTAAATACAAGTGCAGGATATGTGTCAAAGTTTAATTATATGCCTGCCTCATAGCTTACGTATAGAATTATAAGTGCATATACTGTATAAATTTTTTTTTTTACATAGGCTATATAGAATTAATTAGGGGCCTTTTTAAAACAATTGTTACAGTAACTCAGTGGCATATTCCACTTAAGCAATACTTCCCACTGATATGTTTTATCTTCTAGTTTCTCTTGTTATTGATTAGCCGGTTGTCGGAGTTTAATGAAGAAGCATGGATCCATCACACAATCCGGGCAGATGGGTGTTAAGGAGGGAAACAGTGAAGCTAAAAAATATTATTAATCAAGAAAGAAATATCCTTGACTCGCCATTAAGTTCTTTCTGTCCTCTTACAAACACGCTTCCGTTACGACTCAGTTTGGACTTGGAGTCGGCTCCAGAACGTCCCAGATTAAATATCGACTTCCATTTCTTAGACTTGGTGGAGAGCTTCCTCCTGCAACAGCAAAATAAAATGATCAGAAAAAAATGACCCCTTTTAAACCCAAGGAATGAAAATCTTTTCGACGCCGGCGTCCAGCGGCACTGACCCCCCCGGCACTTCCGCGTCATGTGATCGCTCCTGTAGTGATCACGTGACCGACCTGTTCCCGGATACTGGAAACGGAAGTGGAGGGAGCTCTACTTCCGATTCCATCGTGTGCCCAGGAATGGTTAATGCCAAAAGATCTAGTGACACAAAGTTCCAAATGCATTACGGCTTCGAGCGAGTGTGATCATTATTACAGTGATCACATGCTACTAGGCCATAGGTGGACAACTCCATTCCTCAAGGGCTACCAACAGGTGAGGTTTTCAGGATATCCCTGCTTCAGCTCAGGTCGCTCAATCAGTGGCTCAGTCTTCGACTGCTCATGTCCAGCCCTCAAGGGCCACCAACAGGTCAGGTTTTCAGGATATTCCTGCGTCAGCACAGGTGGATTTCACAGAGCAGGGAGAGAGCAGGGCTGTTTCTAGTGGGCTGGGCAGCTTCCTCCATCCTGATTGGCTGCTGCTGGGTAATGCAGCCAATCAGGAGGAGGTGTCAGGAGCCTGGGGGTGGGGCCATGGATAGGAGGAAACAGCATGGAGCGGAGAGGTGTGTGTGTGTGTGTGTGTGTCTTGAGTGTCTCACACCTTTCACCATTGTGTCCAGTATTTTTGGAGAAACTTCCTGGCAATCCTAATTATCCCCTGGTTTTTTTTTTTAACTTGTTAGTGCTATAGTTTTGTTATAACTTGGAACATCCTGGCACCCCTGTACCTTTGGGACGGTCCTAATACTGGGACATTTATCTAAATGTATATGTAGCACCCCTGTGGGATCCAAAGTAATCTAAAGGGTTAATTCCAGCAAGGTCCCTAGATAAGGTTGCAGGTTTCATGTAACTAATTTCATGTGGCACGTTAATCATAGACAGGTGCTCAGCCACGTCTTGTTTCTGTAATATGCTAGAAGGGTCACCTGGGTGACTCAGCCTAGGCTAAGCCCTCCCGTTACAGGGGTAAGGATAGTGATGTCACTTGGGGTATATAAGTGAGGGATGGAACGTTCCAAGCTGAGATCTTAGTGGACCCATGTGAAGGTATCTCATGTGCTAGTTGCTTCTGGGTCACTTTCTTGTTTTTCTAGTTTGGGAAAGTATCCCTGTGAAGGGCCCTATAGACACATCCAGGAGAAGGTCACCTCCCACATCAGAACAGCGGGTTCTTTGTCACAGGCTCTCAGTAAGGGGACCTGGAGGAGTTGCTGGGGAATTATTTAGGGAAGGCTCTAGTTCTGTTCCAAGGGCGGAATGCGCGGGAGATAGATTGCCCCTGCTCACAAGTCTCATGGTTGAGGAAACTCTGGTTCATATGTCTGAGCTACAACTAGAAGCTGCCCTCTATCTGCCTGAAAACCAGCCCGCTATCTCTATTATTGCTCACCATACCAGCCCTGCACGGATTCCAGCACCCTGAGCGACAAGGTAGAAGACGACTGAGGATCACGTGGACATAAGCAACCACTTTAGAGACCGTGAATCACTTTGGTGAACCTCTTCTGTTGGGGGGGAGGGGGGTTGGTTGAGGTGTTACATATAAAAGAGATGTATTATTCCCAAACTCAATCTTTCTCTTCCCTCTGCCCGAAATTCTTGAAGGTCATCACTAATGCATTCAAGGGCATCTCTCATTGTTATCTTTACCACGCTGGTTCTTCTTCTTGCTACATGTCCCTCTCGGCTAACCTTACAGAATGTAACATGAATAGCTTTCTGTACATACCACGCATTCCTAACCCTGCACCAGATACATTAATATCCAGTCCCCGCCATTCGCATAGTAATTAACCCTTTCAGCCGCAGTAGACACGTTTGTTGAGCTGCCTGCAGGGCGCGATCCAATGACACTCACTGCAAACGCGATTTGTGGCCTCTGTGGCGCGCTCTATGGTCGTCCTCATTGAGGTACGGCCTATCGTTTGCGGTGCAAGCGCCGTCGCCCTCACTATGGCCGCGTCCTTAGGCTGTGAAGCCACTTAAGTGCTGAAGAAGATTGGAGACCTACTGGATTCAGTTGAATCGAGCTGATGTTCTCTCTCGCACTGGGAAGTTTCATTCATATTTAAGGAGGCAATCCAAGCGGGCAATTTTTTTTTGCTTTTTAAACATTTTTTTTTTGCACAGGATTGAAGCAGGGGGTTTCCAGAGCTGAACCCCGTTAATTTCGGCTCCGGGTACCTTCTGCTTCCAGAGGTACTTACCTCTGAAGTGTGTGCTGGTATCTCTGCTTTTTAAAGGTCCCGCATCCCGTGGGCCAATAGGAAGCCGCAACGGATGATTTCTCGGCTTCCTATTGGCCCACAGGGGGCGGGAGCGCTGAAAAGCCGCCATAATGTGATCCCTGCGAGCGGAGCGGCTACCGTCACTTAATACAGAGGTAAGTATCTCCGGAAGCAGGGGGTCCCCGGAGCTGAAATGATGAGGGTTCTTCCCCGGAGACCTCCTGCTTGTACCCTACGTTGCAAAATAAATTTAAAAAAATGCACGCTTGGAATGCCTCTTTAAATGGGGTAAAAATATATATATATATGTATATATATTGATAAATTGTAGACATCAGACACATTTTTCTCTGCTTCACGCTTGCTTTTATTTAACTGGAAGCTTTCTGGGACTGTACATTTTGTGTTAGGGCTTCCTACAAACTGAAGACAGAATCTTACAGCGATAACAAAGTTACAGTGATCAGGGCGGACCTCCAAAAACAGGCCGACCATTTATTGTCACGTTAACATGAACCCAACATAGTAGCATGTTCCATGGGAAGACAATGGCACGGGTAAACGGCACTGATATCTGTGCTCCGACAAATTTACTACCTTAACCACGGGTGGGCAACTCTAGTCCTCAAAACCCCCCAACAGGTCAGGTTGTCGGGATATCCCTGCTTCAGCACAGGTGGCTCAATCAGTGGCTCAGTCGAAGACTGAGCCACTGATTGAGCCACCTGTGCTGAAGCAGAGATATCCCGACAACCTGACCCGTTGGGGGGTCTTGAGGAGATGGAGTTGAGAACCCCTGCCCTATTTCATAGCAGCATAAACAGTAAATGAAACATTGCACCACTGCACTGAGCTGGAAACCCATCACATTACTTGTATGTTGTTGATACGGAGACTGCGCATTATCAGTTCTCAGACAGACAAACAAAATACAATGAGGGACATTCTTATCAACGGGGGCAGATCTGCAGCGCTCCGTTAAGGGACGTTAGCCTAACTAAATGCCCCTTTATGCCTAAACGTGTAGCTTCAATGGCCAACAACGTAACGTTATGTCATGTTTTTGCCCCGAAGCACTATTAACTATAACGTCCGTTAGGGATTATTACTGTATATGCAAAAGAGTTGTTCCCCCTAACAGGGCATACCCCCCGAGACCCATTAAGGGTAACGCAGGGACCTCATGTAACGTTAGGTTACATTCCTAAAGGTGACGTTACGCCTATAAGGGACCCTAAAAGGGGGCTTATTCTGTGCTGAGGGAGAGACAGGGAGAGCTGTGTCTCAGGTGTGTTCACAGGTTTCTCTCCGCGTGTTATATAAAGAAGTGTTTGGGGAGGTATATACTGTAAGTCAATTGGTACTCAACTAAAATAGGACAATATTTAGCCGAGCTAGTCGAACCAGTTTCTGGATACGGGATACTGGATCTATTACAAAAACACGTTCTGTCTCGTTTTGTAGTTCAACATAAGTAACACCAGGTGGCGGCCTCTAACCACACTCATTATTGAGCAAATCTTCCAATACCCTGTAAATTAGAACTAGAGGTTGGTGAATATTTCACTGACAGAAGAAATCTGGTTTATAAATGGGAGAAAAGTGGTTTATTGCAATCTGTGAAGAACTGAAAATATATTAACCAATTGCCTAATACGATTGAAAGACATTTAATTCAGGTTATTTGGGGCAGAACTTACGGAATTTAAAACCACAAACATACTGCCAGCACTAAATTTGCAGGAAATCTCTGAACAATCACCCAAATCAGCAGTCGCTACGTCCAACCGAAACATATTCATCCAGTTAACCATTTGTATTAAAAAAGCACAGTTTAAAAAAAAAAAAAAAAAACAAAGAAATTGTTTGCCAGGGAAACCAGAGGCTAGAATTGATGAACACATCTATATGTAACTGAAATCACACGGGGGGACTACATACTGTACTGTATTCATTTTGTTTTTAATGTTCTACTTGTGGCTGGGTAAAGAGTATTCAGATTATTTAATCAGGTTTGATACATTTGACATTTACCAGTTTAAACCGAGCGACGCAGTGACGCAGTGACACACGGATGCACTGACGCAGTGACGCACGGATGCACTGACTCGCTGGCACACTGCCGCACGGACACACTGACGCAGTGACGCACAGATGCACTGACTAGCTGGCACACTGCCGCACGGACACACTGACGCAGTGACGCACAGATGCACTGACTCGCTGGCACACTGACGCACGGACACACTGATGCACGGACGCATTGACGCACGACACACTGACACACTGAAGCACGGACACACTGACGCACGGACACAGACATGGACACACTGACGCACGGACACACTGATGCACTGACCATGGACACACTGACGCACGGACACACTGACGCACGGACACACTGACGCACGGACACACTGACGCACGGACGCACTGACCATGGACACACTGACGCACGGACACACTGACGCACGGACACACTGATGCACGGACACAGACATGGACACCCTGACGCACGGACACACTGGACACACAGACATGGACACACTGAACACACAGACACACTGACGCACAGATGCACCACTTCTGCTATCAGTTTTCCTTTGAGCCCATGTACTGTTGGAAATAACCTATAATACTCTGCAATGAGTTGCTGACCTTGCATATCTAGTCTATACCATGAGATACCTGATTTTCCTGTAGTTTCACTTGTTTCTCCCAGATCTGAGCTCAGATAAAACAGTTGCATTGTCTTTCTCCAGCTATCAGCTTTAGTGAATGTGAGCAGCTGGGGAATTCATTACATACTTTCTCCTTACAGGTACATACATATGTGATAAGATCTCGAAGAGTATTCAAATGTCCCATGTATACATGTAGCTCAAGTAAATGTTTTTATCATAAGAAACCCATCACTGTTCCTACTGTGTAAATAATCACCCACCCCACACCCGTCCATATCTCTGTATGCAAAGCATACTTGAAACGCATTCTTTGCATAGTGTTCTTACCTCTCCCAGACAGAAAGATTGATTGGAAAAATGTCAGGTCAAACACTGACTTTTAAACAAAGTAACATTCCCTCTATACTGCTCTGTGCATGGAGTTGGGTGGAACAGACGCTTCCTCTGACCAATGTTATGTTGTGCAGGTGGAAAGGAACAGGAGATAGGATTTCTATAGGAGATACAGTACAATGACCGTCATAGATCTCTTTGCAGGCCACTAGCCAGTAATTGCTCACCTTTGTGTTCAGTGAGGTACTCCTGGTATGACAAATGGGTTGGACATAACTCGATGGGTGCTGCCACCCCTTAACTAATTACCAATATGTTGGCTGGACCGAATGAAAATGGGACATTAGTAGCCTTTCCCCACCAGATTCTTGGTGGTTTCATATCCAATCACGGTTATCTATAAATAGCACTGCTGCTCTGAGTGAGGCGGTAACTAGAGACGGGCACATTTGGGGGGTGCAGATTTGGATGCGCCCCGGATCGGCTGCTTCCTCTCGTCCGCCGACTTTAGCTGATCAGTTTAAAAAAATGGCGAGTCACCTTTTTGAATTTTTTTTTTTATTTTATTATTATTTATTTATTTAACAGTGACAATACATCCACGGATTCCGCGATCCCCTGACGGGTTTTAAGAATCTATCAGCGGAGTGCGGGATCCACAGATGTATTGTTAAAATCCCCCAGCGGATTGTTCCCAATGGCGGTTTTGGATTAATCCGCACGGATTGAAACCGTAACAATCCGTCGGCGGATTTTACAACGCGGAACGGATATTGAATGGAAAATCCGGGAAAATCCGCTAAATGGATTTGGACTGGTTCAAGCACAGGTTAATTCAGAACTGCATTCTCTGCAAGAGATGTACAGTATGTGCAGCCATCTCCTGGGAAATGTACTAGACTAGGAAATATAAAACCTGGACTGTCTCAGTCTTTCAGACATTAGGGATCAAGCGTATATGTTCTTATCAGTTATCACCTGGCACTTACTTGTTGTCAGGCAGATCAATGACTGTATGGAATAAGGTTCCAGTAACTGGAACAATCTCAGGCAGGCTGTTCTCCCTCCTCTCCTTACGGGCGGGGTGAGTGGCTGCTAGACTCCTGGCTTGGGCCTCCTCCAGGCTTACCAGCTTCATAGGCCGGGAGCCAGATGGCAAGGTCATACTTTTCGTCATAACTCTACACTCTAGGAAGAGAAAAAAAAACACAATTAGCCATTGCCTTTTATGCGAAGCGCGTTGGAGTCTGGACCCAAATTTTACCCATACAGTAGATAAATATTTTATTCAACTGAATACCTATATACAGTAGTGTGTTTATGGTATAAGACTAGTTGGCTTATATGAGATATTAAACATAAGCAATAAAAGTCTAATCACAGTTATGATCGCTGTAACATTAATTCAATACTACAACCATTGCAACTCTGCTATGCTTAGTGCCCCTTTATAAACAAGGCCCTATAGCATGTTTCTGCTTGTTGTTTTTTGTGCAAATGATATAGAATCTATATAGCTTGGTATAGTCTTTGGATTGGTGCTCCAGAAATAGAACACCTGTACATTGTTGCTTTAATGCAACATGAACCTATAGATTTCAAGCAATAGAAGTCTGATGGTTGATGAGCCTCAATGTTCTCTGGTGTCTTAAAGCTCTGGAGATTTTGGTATCAGAGACGTGCAAAGAGCTGTATACGGTATTTTCCCTATGGATGCACAGTATGGCCAATCTGCGTCAAATGTCACCATGAGATCATAACCAAGGCTTACTATTAATTCTGTGCTCTCACATTCGCAATGCTCTGAATTGGGAAAATTAAGACTTTAAAGCTGCAATCTAAACTCTTTCTGATTTTCTTTTAAACATTTTTACCCAGGATTGAAGCAACGGGTCTCCAGAGCTGAACCCCATTAATTTCAGCTCCGATGGCCCCCTGCTTCCGGAGATACCGACCTCCGTAGTGGGTACTGGCAGCCGCTCTGCTACCGGGGATCACGTAATGGCCGCTGTTCAAAGCTCCCGCGCACTGCGGGCCAAAAGGAAGTTGTGACGTCATCAGGTTCGACTTCTTATCGGCTCATGTGGGAGCTTGAAACCTTAAAGCCCAGTCAGCTCAGCTGGAGTGGCTGCCGGCATCTACTACGGAGGTCTGTATCTCTGGAAGCAGGGGGTCCCCGAGGCTGTAATTAATGGGGGTTCAGCTCCGGAGACCCCCTGCTTCCATCCTGGGTACATGTTTTCTTTTTTTACACATAAAAAGCTTGGATTGCTCCTTTAAGGTACAATAACCGCGATAGAATTGCATGATGAATTTGAGGTAGATTATTGTAACTGTGTATATGAAAGCGATTGTTCTGTCGCGGCCCCTTTAATCCCCCTTTTTACCCGTAAAAATGCAGGGATGTTCTCCGTTTGTCACGGAGTTTCCCCCACGGCGGCCGCATCATCAGACAAGCGATAATGGCGCTTAACATTGAAAAAGCCGGCGGCGCGGGAAAACAGCAGAAAAAACGCCGCATCTGCCCGCGTTTTTAAAAAGCCCGCGGTGGCGGCCGCAGGAGGTTAAAGGCGGCCGCTACTGTATCTAGTTAACGAAGTATCGGTGGCTCAGAACAGGGACACAGGCTGTGCCCTATAGTTTACCATAAATAAAGGTTTGGAATGTGAGTCCAGTTAGCCACATAAGAGCGATAGGTGATCTTTTTAGGGTTTGCTGATGTTTTTTAAAGACAACATGTCTGGGCCACAACAGTCTGTCATTCAGGGCAATGAAACTCCTAATGGATTAGAAACACAACCACCGGCAGGTCATTTTCTGGCCCCGTGTCACCATTCCCATTGTGATAGTACATGGAACAGCGTTAGTCTCATTAATGAACTACACAGGGTTACCCTGAGGGTGAGCAATTAAGGTACAGTATATAATCCACAGCAAGTAAGGTACAACATACGGTACATAAATGCAGATAATACATAAACATAATACACGGCCTACACTTCCTTCCGGACACATTTAGTTTCCTGCCTCACTTTGAATAAATACAGTAGGAATGAAGATGGTGAAACGCTTTCAATATGTTCCTGAAAAGTATGGCTCCCACATCCAAAAGGATTCAGAGAAAAGCCTTGAGGTCGTCACATAGAATATGACTGGTTAAGGCTCAAAACTGTAGAAAGAGTTGCAGTGACCACTGGATCATTTCTGGACATAATTACAGAGCAAAGTTCCTAAAAGTATGACTGGGAGCTGTGTATAATATAATATAAGCCGTGTATAATAGTTCCCACCAAAGATATTTGACATCAGTATTTCTCCGAAGTAAAGTACGTGTTAGCAGTAAAAGAGAGGTGCAGAGGAAATATTTATTTTATCTGAACGAGTGGGACCTTTAACTGTTTTAGTCCTTCAATGTTTTGCTGAAATCTTTACCACTACAGGGATTCAAATCAAAAACAGGAAGTTTGGTCTCCATATTAAAAATCATTAGCTGAGCCCCACATGTGTGAAGGCGTGTAGGATTGTGGAAATCACACTTTGAGCTGGCTATTGCAACACAATAGGGAGATATATATAAGGTTCCCAAACGGAACCGTCTGCTATTACAGAACCACAGTATCATAAAATATTCCCTCCTCAATGGCAATTTACAGTACAATTTACAATACCTATACACGCTGCTTGTGATGTAGGTTTACGATAGCACAAATCTTCTTATCTAAGAGATTAGTGTGAAATAAACCGTATGAAATGTGTTACACTCTACACAAGCACATAAGGGTTTATTTAATGAAATACGAGAGTGCCGACACTACCGCATGGAAAGTCACTAGTAAGTCACTTACTGCTTGTATAGAATTAATATTGTCTCTTAATGTAAAAATCCTTTATATCAGGGTCACTAAAGTTGTACAGTATATCTAGGTTCAGAGGTGGACATTGAGAACACCTTAACCACTATTGAACATGCTGTGAATCCACGTTCCATGTGCTGCTTAAGTCTAGCAGAGAGTAACATTTTCCCCAGCAGGGGGAATAAGACTGCAGGGGTGGGCCATTATTTTGGCTGGAGGGTGACTTGACAAGCTTTGGTAAGCTTCGTGGGCCATATACTTAATGTAGACTCTACATTAAGTCTGTGCTTGCAAATCTCCCCACCTCACCTGCATCACCCCTATCCTTTCACTCTTACCCCCCATCACTCTCTGCCTCCCTTTCTCATTCACTCTCCCCCTTCTCTTCTAATTCTACCCCCTCTCTTTTAATTCTTCCCCTCTCCCCCTCAATTCTCTCACTCCCTTCTCTGTTACTCCCTTCTCCCTCAGCTCCGACCTGTGCTGTGACCGTCGGAGGGGACAGCGCGGTGGGAGCCTGCCCAGGGCGGTGATCACGGAAGTTGGGCCCAACTTCCGGTCGGTCCTAACTTCCGTGCTTGGACCAGGGTGGGCTCCCGCTGTGCTGCTTCCTCTGCCGCCTCCGACGCCCGCACCACAGGTAAGGTTCGGGCAGAGGATCCCTACCTGTGGAGGGCCGCCAGTAACCGTCCCGCAGGCCAAATGTGGACCGGGACGTACTTTGCCTATCCCTGCTTTACAGCATATTGTGTAGGTCTTTGTCTTTGTCCTCGTAGCTTCCTCCCTCTCTGCTCAATTGCTCATTAATGGATTGGGGGGAGAGCCGTGTGTCTTGTTATTTGACCACTGCAGGTTAAAGTGGACAGTAAAGGATCTCTTTGAAGAATCATTGCACAGTCCTGTCCTAAATACTCACAGAGAGAATCTGAGGTCATTCTGGACCGTCCAGTTCTCTTGAGTTGCATATTAGTTCAATATTAAAATAATTTAACAATTTATAAAACTTTCATTAGAATAAAGTCAAATCCTATACATTTTTAGCAGTCCTGATTAAGGTCTTAAACTTCCCGATGAGAACGTTGTATCCAGCATGTGACAAAGTACAATCTGTCTGACCGGCGGTCATTACCTTCTCTGTGCTTTAGTGGAGAGGTTGTGTTCTTGTTGAAGATATGGTCCACATGGTTTAGGATGAACTCAATAACCAGCTGTTGGATTCGCACCTCCAGGAACGCTGCATCCCCATTACATCCCGCATCTTCTATCTCTTTGGACCTGGACAAGAGATCGCGTTACAAAATCTCCAACTTCTACCCACGCAAGATTATGCAAAGCTTCTCATTTCTGTCATTAAAACATAACGATCGGGGCATTTTGATTGTATGAGGCACCGAGTTATTGAATCCGAGAAAACACGAAACATTCTAAGCATATTAGGCCATGTTTTCTAAGCAGTGCTACTCGATAAGAGACCCTCCAACACTGCTAATTAAATATGGCCCCATTAAAGTGAATGGTTGTAATGTGTCTTCCAAGACCAGAAGGTGCCTTCTGAAGTAGCACTGCTTAGTAAATAAAGCCGCTTATGGGGCATTTACTTTAATGGGCCGTAAGGAGTCCTATGAAATAGCACCATCTAATAAATATGGGCAATATAGACAGTAACCAGCCTCGCACTGTAGAGACCCAAAAGGTAAAAACAGCTGTCTGTGAGTAGGGTTACTGGCTCTGCACTTCTTTAACCAAGCGTGTGCTGAAAAGCTGTGTAATGTGGCAGGCATAAGCTTATAGGGTTCCGTGTTAAAATGGATCAGAAGTAAAGAGTGACACACTGTGGTCATTTGCATGTCATTACCCAGAATCCCTGGCTGCAGTGGAAGCACGGTTTGCTTAATGGGGAAAGGCAGGGCTGCAGACCTGTCTGAAACATGTGAATGTGCTCACAAGAGGTATTTTTATTTACTAAGTATGGGCCATAATATTATGCATCAATGTCTGCTCTAGCACTGTACATTCATGGTAGACAGCTCCTGACAAACTGATGCTTCTATATATGGGCAGGGTGAGCATCTTTCAAACAAGGGAGTGGTGGCACGTATCCTTAGTGATGAAATAGACTTTACAATGGTATCGGCTGTCACAGTGCTAGCAGGAAACTAGTCAACTTCTATGCTGCAGTTACCACTTTGAAACCTCTTTATATAGATCAAACCAGGCGACTTGCGTTCCTTTGTCTGTCTCTTCCTCCTCTATCCTTCCTCTCTACATCTGGACACCCCAGCAGACCCCTCTCAACTCAACTGGAAGCACAAAAACCTGTATTACAATACTCGGGACATGGTTTGGACAAAACTATCTTGACTTGGGACATTCCCTAAAAATGTGGGACTTCTCTTTAACATTCAGGACAGATGCAGACTGATCGTATTTCCCAGTTCCAAAAAGGTGAGCATACTGTAATAATCAAACATCTTAAGACAATTATACAATGTTGCAGCCACGACACTTTGCTAGACCCCTCCATTGGTCTCCTCTTATATTACCCAGATACAAATGTTCAATGAAGAAAAGTAGAAGACCGGCTTCTTCGCGGGTGGTGATTAGGTGATGGGATCCTACCTGAGCAGATTAGGTGCCCAGACGAGTGCCAGGTTCCTGATGTGCATATTTGTCAGATCACTGTAGGATGCTATGTGTGTGAGATGTTTGCTCAGGTATTCCAGAGTCCTGCAATAAAAAGGCAAACATGAGACCTTCACGGTCATAATAAAAAGCATTCAATTCATCTCCTCACCTCACGTATAAACGACAACAATGAAAACCTACTGTGAAACTGTTATATTCACCCTTTCAAAAAGGTACCCGGAATAAAGGGTGTGCACAGTGTTCAAAATGTCAAAGGCAGGTCATCTGAAATGCATCACGTGTAATTGCAACACATTGTAAGAATGTAACTTATTGTGCATCTTAATATACTCTGGTTCTATACAAAGACTTGCGAGATCTCTAGGGCTCTAGAACAGAGGTGGCCACCGGTGGCATTTGGAACGGTAAGCCTGAAGAAGGAGCAGAAAAGAAAAATCGACTGAAAAATCGATGTTGGAAAGGAACAATACGAAATCCTTCAAATAAAAGATATGTACAGGTCTGTACTGACGGACGCTGATGTGGGCGCCGTCTGCTCCTGTCATCAACCTCGAAAAACAGTCCTAATATTGGGAAACTGTTTCAAGTTTTTCAATGAACAAAAATGGTAATATTTTAATGTCACCCTTGTTTGTTTTTGGCGTTATTTAGTTTAATAATAGCATGTTCTTGTATAGCGCTGCTAGTTTTTATATAGTGCTTTATGGAAACATTTTGCAGACACAGTCCCTGCCCTGTGGCGCTTACAATCTATGTTTTTGATGCCTGAGGCACAGGGAGATAAAGTGACCTGCCCGACACCGGGGATTGACCAGGTTCAAACTCAGTGCCAGCCAGTGTCACAGTTTACTCACTGAGCCGCTCCTACCTGAAAAGTATAAGAAGAGTGGCTCAGGTAGGTGTGGCTCAGGTAGGAGAGGCTCAGGTAGGTGTTTTAATAATAATAATGTTATTTCATACAGCGCTTTTCTCCCGATCGGACACAAAGCGCGTCACAATTACAGTATTGCGCATGGTACGCAGCGCATTGTTACAGACACCGCCCCTGCCCCGTGGAGCTTACACTCTAAGCTTTGTTGCCTGAGGCACAGGGAGATAAGGTGACTTGCCCACGGTCACAAGGAGCCGATGCCGGGAATTGAACCAGGTTCCCCTGCTTCAAAGTCAGTGTCACTGTATATAGAGTCAGTGTCACTGTATATAGAGTCAGTGTCACTGTATATAGAGTCAGTGTCACTGTATATAGAGTCAGTGTCACTGTATATAGAGTCAGTGTCACTGAGCTACTCCTCCCTGATTACAAATTGCTCGCGAGCCAGAGATGTCCAAAACTCACTGACCCCGCGAACTTGCACAAAGGTTTCAACCAACCGTACACCAAATAATGAAAGTTATATTATTACTACTGTAACACAGTGAGTTCTACACAAGTCCAAAATAGGCCAACGACTGAGCCACTGATGGAGCCACTTGTGCTGAATCAGGGATGTCCTGAAAACCTGACCTGGTGGTGGCCCTTGAGGACTGGCGCGGGCCGCCCCTGCTCCACATGATCCAGATGAGCCCTTTTTTACGAAACATAAGTACACACAATAATGACAGATAATGTATGATGATTAAGAGCGCAGTATATGCTTATTGTCATTTTGGTGACTTCATAAGGAAGCTGGTTTGAGTGGCTTGTGGTGTCACCCGAAACGAGTTTCAGTGCTTAGAATTAGGATAGTATCATAAAATACTCATGTAACATTCAGGATGAATTATGATGCCGCTGAGCCGTGAGCTGTGATAATCAGCTAGCACAGCCTGATATATTTCATATTATTGCTACATTATGGAATGCTGCTATTCACATTGACACAGCTGCCTGATAAGCTACTGTTCTGTACCTCTGGTGCTCAATATGTTTCACGTCAGCTAAACATACCCATTTTAGGATTACATTCCAACATATACAGTAGTTCAGGAGCAGAAGAAAATAATTAAACGCGCCTTGAACCGGTCTGCAGAGACAAACTGAGTCAATCAGTGATGGATGAAAAAGAAACGCTCAGAACACAATAGTTGAACATGAAATATCTGTATTGTTTTAAAAGCAGAAGCTGCCCGGCGCTGGATATATATATACGGCTCTCTGAGACATCCACATGCTTCAGGTACCTGGCATTGTGCTGATACTGAACATGCTCACACACAGGTTTTGTTATTCTGGGAAGGTGGTTAAAGAGACATTGAGGGCCATGTTTACTGTGCAATCTCCTGCTCTGAAACACCTCCCAGCCCATTGACTTGAATGAATACGCTGCACTATGTGAGAGTATTCTCTACACTCTATCATCCAGCTCCCCGAAGCTTAAAGTCAACATTAGCTAATGTACTGCAGACTGGACACCCATCTCTAGCGGTGTCTGCATTGCAGATGCTGCTCCCAGTCAGCTGCCTGGAGTAATAAACAGAAGCAGAGTAATACACACCGTATCAGCCAGGGGTGCACAAACTTTGCTCCTGCGCCCCCTCCACCCCCGCCCTTCGCTTAGTGCGGTGTCAAATGATGCGCGGGGTCGTGACGTCATGACCTGCGGCATCATTTGATGCCATGTTGCTATGGCAATGCACGCGACGTCACGCCGCCTGACCCCGCCGCCTTGCCATGGAAATGCGTACAGACGCCGGCTTAATCTTGGTGTGTTGAGGTAGCACAGGCCTTACGCGATACCCCGGCATTTAATTTAAATGCCTCGGAGAAGAGCGCGGGGCCTCTGCAACCGCCCGCGCCCCCCAGAAAAATCTTGCGCCCCCCAGTTTGCGCACCCCTGTTATCAGCTACTCTCTTTCTGCCCTTTAGGTTTAGAGCAGGGGTGCGCAAACTGAAGGGCGCGGCGCTTACATAGGCCCCGTGATCTTCCCCAAAGCATTTCAATTCAATGCCGCGGCACACGTGCGAGGCCTCTGTAGGTCCCTTACCTGGTCTCCGGCGGCCTCTGCTGAAGCGTAGCCATGGGGTCACATGACGTTGTGATGCAAGAAAACGCCTGAAAAAACGGTACAGTGGAATGCATTTCTAGTGCAGAGTAAATCAGTACGTGAGTATTAGGGGATACCTTTTTTTTGGGGGGGGGGGGACTGACAATCATTGTTATAAGACAAGCTTTCGAGAGGTCTCTCTCTTCCTCGGGGAGACTCCTGAGTCCTCGAAATCTTGTCTGTATAATATCGATTGTTAGTCCAAATAAATCCCCAAATACTGAAGTACTAATTTACTCTGCAATATCGCAACTGGACTAACACGGCCATTTCCACTTAATTTCCATTTCTAAAAAATATTTGCATTTCCTGTATTTCTCATTAACACGCTATTTAGAGGAACTGCCCCAAATTCATCCCATTGAAACAGAATTCTATATTCATTTAGTGCAGTGACTTTTCCACGGGTGCTTCCCAGTAAGACTGCTGAGCCCTGCTCCGTCTCTCCGCCGCCGGCTGAAAGGTCTCTTTGTGTCTCTGGAATGCTGCTTCGTAGAGGACTTTACAGCTGATTTCCACATGGGCATTAAAGGGGACGTCCCACCTAACACTAGGGTGAGTTCATGGCAAAGAAGGGTTTATTGGGCTAAAACGTAAGACTATAAAGCCATTATACACGCAGTAGTATTTTACAAGTGTGAGTTGTTTGTTTTCGGGTACATGTGGCAGGTAATGAAGGGGTATTCTGGAGGCCAGGGTCATATGTAAGATGATTTAGCCCAGATAGCTTCAACTCGCCCCTCTTTTCAAAGCACAACAAGTTCTGTATCTTTTCTTCACTTTATTTAGGGAAAGCAGGGTAAAAGACAGGCACTTGTGAAGAGATGTTGGCGTTTAGATAATGCCTCTCTGTGGGTGCTTTGTAGTAAAGGACAGGTGAAAAGGGTAATCCTGCCACTAGAGCAGTTACAGTAGGGTACTCACTCAGCCAGTGGGGAAGGTGGAAAGGAAGTCCCAATGTATTCTGGGTAGCAAGATAGCCTGGGGACAGACCATCTGTGGGCAGAGCAGAGAGGGAGAAAGCAGACTAGCCCATTCTGGTGAGGATCTCAGAGGCTGCAGTAACAGCTCACTGATTACATGCCCAGAGGCAAGAAATGCAACATTGTTACATATCACACAGGCACAGTATGTGTGTGCAAACTACATGCAGCTGAAAATAAGAACTAACAGGCAGAAGCTGCAAAGGAAAGAGGGGGGTGAATCAGAAATGCAGTTCTTGTTCCATGACAAGGGGGTTTGGGGTAGGGTGCTCCAGCATTAAGTTAATTAGATGTAGGAGTTCCCACTCCATTTGTGGGGCGAAATACAAACAGGGGAAAATCTGGGAAGGATAATGCAGAAATATGGGCAGTACATCCCTCTCTGAACTTGGTGATGGCCAACGTAATGGCCGACTCTTACGACTTATAAGAAAGGCGCTGTCATTATTCAGAAAATATGTGTAGCACCCTTGCTAATTTTTCATAGTCCAGCGGTGCGCAAACTGAGGGGGGGGCGCGAGAATTTCTAGGTGGGGGCGCGGCGGTTACAGAGGCCCCGCGCTCTTCCCCACGCCTCTGTAACTCCCTTACCTGTTCTCTGCCGGGTCATCCGCGACGCGTCACCATGGCACCGCGGCTTCAAATTATGCTGCGGGGTCATGTGACGTGACCCGTCGCCATGGCAGCGCGTGTCAAATGACGTGGTGGGGTCACCTGACGTGACATGACCTGCGAGTCCTTGGAGGGGGGAGGAGGGGCAGCTGCCAGGCAGGGGGGCAAGCTCAAAAAGTTTGCGCACCCTTGGGATAGTCAGCCCTGGTCTCTGCAGGCCGTGTGGTGGTTAGCTTTCCCTCGGCCTTAGTAGCTACAAGTTGTGCCTTTAATGCTGCATTTTAAGGGTCAGTGCTTTGTTTCCAGAGGCTGCTAGAAGGGTCACCTAATATGGGGTGATCTGGTTGGGATTGGGTTGGAATCAGCCCTCTTGTTTTCAGACCCCAACTTACCATCAGGAGGATTCCTAGGAGGTCCCCAGGCTCTCCGAGCCTGTAAAGGGTATGCAACAGGTGTATAGTTCTCTATATTAGGGTAAGTTTCCCAGCTTAGGGCCCTATAGACTCCACACAGAGGAAACTCTACCACCGTAGGGAATAGATTCCTCTCACAGGGTTCACAGGAGGACCTTGGGGGATAGTGGATCCGACGTCGCTCACGCCAAATCCAAACCGATGGAGGCCAATGCGTGTGTCCACAGTGCGTGCACGAGCGCCAAGGCGGCAGATGCGTGGCGATGCTTTGCCGCGCGACGGCCGGGTAACATGCGCGGTTCAGCCAATGAGGTCGAACCGCTCACGTGACGTCATCACCCCACCATGCCCCCCATCACTCAATCCTGCAGGACACAGATCTCGGTAAGCGCATGCGCACGCCTGTCCTATGACCAAAGCCTGAGGAATTTCAGGTAGTAAGTGGCATGACCTGTCCTGGGCAGCAGCAAAAGATTTGAAAAAGAATCAGTATCGATAAACCTCCTGGTGGAGGACCCCAGCTGCTCTGAGTTGGCACACTATCACGCCTCCACACATTAACCTTAGCCTTGTTTTTAAAAAAAAATGATTGTTATTTTTACCCCGCCCCCAATATTTTATGCATGTGTAATAAAAGTAAATTTTTAACTCATTCACCACTTTCCGTTTGTCTGACGGGTTATGAGTGCACCCAATAGGGGGGCCTTTCTTTTCTCTCAAAATGTATATATTACAAAAACATAAACAATTACATACAAGTGAGGATAGACATGAACAAACAGATACAGAGGGGCAATGAGGGCCGTGCTGGGGAGAGCTTACAGTCTAGAGCGTGGGGGCGCAAAGTTAAGTTTTCCCCCTGCTCCCCCCTACCTGCTTTCCTCCCATGTTGTGCCCCACCCCCTCTCTCCCACTCATCTACGGCATCAAATGACGCTGCGGGGTCATGTGACATCATAACATCACATGACCCCGTGGCGCGCGCCGGCTTACCATGGCGATGCGTTGCTGAGGACACCACCAAGACGTCTGAACCAAGGTAGGAGAAGTTACAGAGACCTCGGGCGGCCCCCCGGCATTTTATTTAAATGCCTTTGGGGAGAGTGCGGGACCTCTGTAACCACCGCCCTTCCCCCCCCCCATGAAAATCTCGCGCCCCTGCTGGGCAGCGCACACCCCAGTTTGCACGCCCCTGGCCTAGAGGGAATGAGGGACAATGTTGAAACAACAAGGTGGAGTGGCTGCTCATTGTGGGACGAAGTGTATCTCGTACTGGAAGATGGCCAAGTCTGTAGCTGATTCCATTACGTTTTGGGGATGCTACATAGGGTTACGATTGGTCCCAGAGAGGAGGCTTTTAAGTCAGATAGCAGGGGCTCTGCAGAACTGGGAAACCTTAGACCTAGTGGAGGAAAACGGTTTGTAGTTGTTCTTGCCTACTGTTAAAGTTATGGGGCCAAAGTGAGCACTATAGCACAGACAATCCTATTGACCTCAATGGGTTCCCATATTACAGCGCCTCAACCGGCACTACAGCAGCTTAATGACTAACCCTCACCATGTGGTAAGAGTTGTGAGAGTTCGTGTTTCAGGTAAAGTTGGCATTTTATAGTCCTAGCTAGTCTACTTGAAGTGGAAGAAACAGTTGAGGTGCATCGGTGGGTGTCTTTGGAACGAGGGGTAGATGGCTAAAAGACTGGCAGTGTAGGTTAACGTGTGTCACAGGGGACACTTTCAAGGCTCTTCGGAGCGGGCACGGGATCAGTTCCGGGTTCCTGGCGTCAGCCCGGCTGAGACGGGGAAGAGGCGGGTCCCCCCTGGGCTCCTGGGGTGGCACCCTTCCTGACGTCCGTCATTACGGCACTGATGTGTTTTTTGAGAATAAAATTGCTCGGCCCCAATCACTGCCGCTTTGGAATCATGCAGCGTTCCTCCTACACTCAGGAATGAGTCATAAAGGAAAGCGGTAACATTGCGCACTCCTTGAAATCTGCTGTTCTACACCTAGGAATTTGTTTTGGTTTTGGAGCCTAACCGTATCATACATAATATATGATAGAGGTGTTCAACTCCAGTCCTCAACCCCCCCCCCACCCCCCAACAGGTCAGGTTTTCAGGATATACCTGCTTCTACCCAGGTGGCTCAATCAGAGGCTCAGTCGAAGACTGGGCCTCTGATTCAGCCACCTGTGCTGAAGAAGGGACAGATTGAGCCACCTGTGCTGAAGCAGGGATATCACAAAAACCTGACCTGTTGGGGAGAGAGGCGGGCTTGAGGACTGGAGGTGAGCACTCCTGGCCTATGACACACAGACTTTGAAAATAGCAGACATATAGCGTACATATTATTGCTAAGGAAATATTGTTGTGACGCCCTGCACTGCATTCTGCTTGAGGATGTGTATATTCGCTTCCAAACCCACAACTAAAATGTGCGTCAATTTGTGCCAGTGACATGTATGAAACGTGTTATTCCCATTGTTACATTGGTGCAGAGGTTTAACATTGGATTGATTGGGGGCAGAGAGAACGGAAACCGTCATCTCTCACAAATCTCCTCCCCCAGCGAAACCTGATATGTTTACGCAGCCTTTTAGGGGCATTGATCCTTGATAAAGAATATGTTTAATTGTTAGCCAGGGCAGTTTACACCACTTAGGCAGGTTTAATGGATCCTAGGAAAAGGTACAAATATCCCCTAGTATTGGGAGAATTAGATACATCCCATTATAATATACATGTTGTGTAACTTCTCCCCAACTCCTCCTCTGCCATTGGCTCTGGAGAGCAAAATCATTTAGAACAGATAAGTAAATACATCTGCAGGTCCGGGTTGTGTGTTTTGGTGATCGAATGAAAGCAACAGAAAACCTGAAGGGTCTGGGGCAGCCAGAGGCATAGAACAGGTACCACGAAACATTGTACAGTATGCCACAGGTGTATCAAGGCAAAGGTGCAGTCATTCTGGGAGGAAATTCTGACATGTATCAAAGAAAAAATAATCAACAATATAGGATGTTTCCATTTAATGTATATGGATTTCCTGTCTCAGAAGGCCCATATTGTGCCTCGATGCATAATCCCCAACGGGATTCTCTTTTATAAATGTGGTGCAGGGCTGTTGGCCATGTTTTGCAGTCAGACTTAAAATGACTTTCTAGTGCCCCCTTTCTTCTGTTTGAAAAGTCTGTAATTATAAAGCATCCACAAAAGTTCTGTTTGTGTTTCCCATAGAAACGTGCAGCTATGTCGCTGTACTATAAATCTATAATATCCCAATGGTTTCGATACCATTTTAATGACATGCAATCAAGGCAGTGATGTCAGAAATCCTACAAACGGCGTGGAATAGTTAAACTTTGCTGCTCTGAACCTCCATGTACAGGGTAACGTCCTCTAACAGATCCCTGAAGGGATTCCGTGTCCGTGCTGATGTTACAATGACACTGGCATTCTCACCTGTAGTGTGACGGGGGCAGCTCCTGTATGACATTCTGTATTCGGGACAATTGCTCTCCCTCTGCAGAGCATGACACCGCCTCCTGGGAAACACATCAAACAGTCCATCAATCAAGTCCTTACAGCACACAGAAACTAAAGCAGCTCGAAAACATCCGAAGACACGAAGAGAAGAAGTGAGAGTCTCATTGCATCGGGGGGTTACCCCCCGCCGTGCTAGAATTGATGTACAAGTTTACACCTGCTGCATGTACGTTCCTGGTATTTTGACCCTATTCTGTATTCACTTTTTGTCAGTATGTGACTTGGGATGTGGTGGAGTTGTTGGGTTTAATCCAGGGGTGCGCAAACTAGGGGCTGCGCAGACTAGGGGGGGGCACAAGATTTTCCAGGGGGGATGGGGTGGCGCGGCGGTTGCAGAGGCCCAGCGCTCTTCCCCAAGGCACTTAAATTAAATGCCGGGGGATCGCGTGAGGTCCCTGCAAACTTCCCTTACCGTGTCTTCAGCGACACCTCGCCATGGCAACGCGGCGTCATTTGGGGTCACGTGACCTGCGGTGTCATTTGATGCCAAAGACATGGAAAGGAGTTGGGCGCTAGCAGGGGAGGAGAGCAGGCAGGGGGGGAAGTTTGCGCACCCCTGGGTTTAATCAATGAATGCACGCGTATGTTATGGCGGACATTTTAACTTCCCTGTCTCCATTCTTCACTTTGAGCATTAATAAAAACTATCAAGTTTGAGCTGCCTGCGAAATTTGTGCCAAATACATGAAACCTAGTAAACAAGATGACGTAGATCAGGGCGGCCAAGTCCAGTCCTCAAGGGTCACCAACAGGTCAGGTTTGCAGGACTTCCCTTATCAGTCATTATGACAGAGCCACCTGTGCTGAAGCAGGGATATCCTGAAAACCATGACCTGTTGGTGGCCCTTGAGGACTCGAGTTGACCGCCCCTGACATAGATACTAAAAAGAAAAAAGAAAAGATGGCCAATGGGGCAGAAAAGAAGCAGAGGTGTGAATGGGATATAGCAATATGGCGGAAATGAGTGGGGATGAGAAGTTATTTACATGTCTTTCTATTTACATGCTCGTCATGATGTAGCCACGAAAATGTTACATTGTATGCGCAGTATGGCAGCTAAGAGGTTAACATGTGTGGTCAGGATGTTTGTTCTTTAAGTTTCAAGTGATAACATAATTAAGAAAAAGCCTCTGCTTCTCACAAGACGCAGAACAACAGCTTGTAAACCAGCTGCCTGTGGCTGTTTATATTTCACGAGAAGACAAAGTGCGCCGCTCCAGTTACTGTATCTACATGTGTTATTGCGGATGATGCTATCGAACTTCAAAGGTGGTCGGAATAGCTGTTCGGGGACTAGATCCTGAAAGGGTACCTGGCGGACAATTGTGTCTTGGTCATTAAAGGCCAACACGAATTAAAATCATTTGGGGCGTATTATCAGAGCTGTACACCCCTTAGCAGTGTCACTTATAAGCCTGTATACCGTGAGCATACTCGCTCCTCGGTTTTCGGACACTTTTTGCTACAATACATTGTGCCAATGACATATTTTGCTTAGTAAATAGAGAGCAAAGACTGCACGTACATCCCGATATCTCTTTGGTGGCAGCAGCGATAAGGTGATATTTGGGACAGGTTGAGGGGAGATAATACTCATTAAAGGGACCCTTTGGGAGTAAAAAGTGAGTCAGCAACGTACAGTGGCTGTATGTATTAACCCTCGTCACATATACCAGTCACATGCTCACAGGTGTGTGTCGTTCTTAACACTGACAATTGCTGGAAGAGCGTTATTGAATACTTTATACCAGGGTGGGGGGAGATTTTCTGGGGGGGAGATTTTCTTAGGGGGGGGGGGGGAGCGGCGCTTACAGAGGCCCTGCGCTCTTCCCCAAGGCATTTAAATGAAATGACGTCCATGCTATACTAAGCTTGGGAAAAGTGTTCCGGAGGACATGTCCATGGAGAGTTTGCCTGGACTTTGCCACCTGCTCTGCAAACGGGAGTCTTCCAATTCCAATCAATCAGAAGTATATGTGAACCATAGAGACCTTGTGGATCCTTTGTCTTGTTCATTGAACTTTCACTGAAGCGTGTCATTGCTGGCACAGGAACACATTGAGGTGACCTGATTTATGTCCATGCAATCAATTACTCTAACAGCAAGAGGTCGGCAAATGCAGAAATGCGCCAACTCAATTAATCAAATATTTTGGACGGCGTGTTACATGAGGGTTGAGATGCTGATCAACCACTTATTTCACTAAGACATTGCAAACTCGGGCACAAGAGTCTATCTCCGGGATTCACCCATCTAGCATGCAGGGTATGGCGCCCCCCCCCCCCCCCCGAACCATTCCATAGCATGTTCTACCGGATTGTTCTGCGATATCGCACAATACAGCTTGATGAATCCAACCCATGGACATAAAACAAAGCATTGCAGGGAACAGGATCTGAATACGGTTGTTGGACCAATGATGTATTCTGATGCAGCCCCCCACCCGCATACATAGAACTGTACATCTCAGAGTAATGAAAGCGACAATCTAAACTGGCATTTTCTAATTTTTATTTTTACAGAGGACTTAATCAGGGGGTCTCCGGAGCTGAACCCTGTTAATTTCAGTTCCAGGGACCCCCTGCTCCCGGAGAAACTTACCCCCATAGTAGGTGCCGGGAACCGCTCGGCTAGACGGGCTCATGAAAAGGCCGCTTTTCAAAGCTCCCACGCCCCGCGGCCAATAGGAAGTCGTGACGTCATCGATGCGGCTTCCTATTGGCCCACATGACGTGAAAGTTTTAAAATGCAGAGCGATACGGCACCTACAATGGGAGTAAGTATCTCTGGAAGCAGGGGGTCCCCGGAGCGGAAATTAACAGAGTTGAGCTCCGGACTGAGTAAAAAATAAATAAAAAAACTTTGCAAAACAAATCACTGGCTTGGATTGCTCCTTTTAGGCACAGAGAATACCTTCCCAGAAGAGCTTACAATCTAATTCCAGATTAGAGCCCTGTTACCCAAACACAAAACCAGATTTACATTTATTAGAACTCTCAATCGTAAAACATACATTTTCGGTTCAAAAAGGTTTATGCCTCTCAGATTCCCACTTTAGATTAATGCTGTACTGAGTGAAGTACTCAAATATTTATATAGAGAAAGTCAAACAAAAACTGGGATACACTAGTCAATTCTGTTTAACAAAAGAAACAAATCCTTCCAGACTCCAGTAACTGGTAACATAAAATGAACAGAAATTATCTGCAGATAAATAGTATTACCATGTTATGGAGTTACCGCATACAGACATGTAATTGTCGGTGAGGTACCATGTTATGGAGTTACCGCATACAGACATGTAATTGTCGGTGAGGTACCATGTTATGGAGTTACCGCATACAGACATGTAATTGTCGGTGAGATGCTATGTTATGGAGTTACCGTGTACAGACATGTAATTGTCGGTGAGGTACCATGTTATGGAGTTACCGCATACAGACATGTAATTGTCGGTGAGGTACCATGTTATGGAGTTACCGCATACAGACATGTAATGTCGGTGAGGTACCATGTTATGGAGTTACCGCATACAGGCATGTAATTGTCGGTGAGATGTTATGTTATGGAGTTACCGTGTACAGACATGTAATTGTGGGTGAGATGCTATGTTATGGAGTTACCATATACAGACATGTAATGTCGGTGAGATGCCATGTTATGGAGTTACCGTATACAGACATGTAATGTCGGTGAGATGCCATGTTATGGAGTTACCGTGTACAGACATGTAATGTCGGTGAGATGAAGTAGACCGCTTCCCTGGCCTCAGCCGCTTGCACTACACATTCTGCTATTCTAGTCTGACACATGTGTCACCGAAGAACATATTGATGAGAAAAGACAACAAACTGTGTTTATGGCTCACACAACCTGTCTTATAACTGACACAACACGTCCACAACCTTTCTTCCTTTGTGAGACTCTTTTAGGCAGTTATTTTGATACATGTAATAAGGATCAAACCACCTTCTGACAAAGCAAAGAGAATTTTGATTTGAAAAACGAAGACTTGGTTGTTCTTAGGACATTTAATTATACAAATGTCAACATGTGCAGGTGACTAATATTTGAAGTAAATAAAATATACTGACCCCAACTGTCTGTTAACAGAAAAACGATGAATAAGTGTGATACCTTATAATAAGTTCCTACTGTATGCTCTGCTTTTTGTGGTGAGATAAATGATACCAACACAATAAACAAACAGGCAGACGATAGAATCCACAGCTTCATTTTTCTAAACATCTCGGATTGTTTAGAATTAAAATCAATATCCACCAACAATGCAAATATTATGTGCACCCCCTAAAGGATGCTATTAAAGTGATCTATTTCCATCATATTCCCCCACTTCTAATGCACCCCCAAGCTCTTTGTAAATACAATAAAACTGTATTTCTCCTCCCTCTGTGCTTTCCTGTCCTCTAAGTTCATGCTTCACTTTCACTTCACTACATGGATTATCCCCCCCCCCCCTACAACCTGCTGGCTTCCCCCTTGATCTTCATGCTTATGTCAAAGGAATATTGACTAACCAGTCTCCTACCCAGTCCATACCCAATACAGGTCAATGAGCGATGACGTGGACTTCCAGCACTAGAAGGTGGCATAAGGCAAAAGATTGCTTAGTAAATATGTGTCATTATGTCACAACATATGTCTCCTCCGTCCCCAATACTCACCAGTGATGAAACTCTAACATCTCTCTTCAGCCCTTGCTGGCACGTTCCCCCTCTCAGTAAAACATGGACATGTTATTCCGGTCTTAGGGAAACCTTCCCTCAGTGCCCCCCCACGCCCCCAAGTACAGCCTCACCACATGATAGATCTCCCTTCTTTTAACTCTTTACTTCAATCCTCCAATTCAGTTTCCATTATAACCCTTACTGACTACCTGACGACTGCTAAATTTTGTGGTCACTTTTCCTGCCTCATTCTACAGAATCTCTCGTCTTGTTTTGACACATCTGACCACTGCTCTCTCTTTTTGGTTCTGACACCGTTCCCTCATGGGTTTCTGTCCCTTTCTCCGACCCTTTTACTGTCTTTTGGTGTACTGTACATTATGGCGCTGCCGCAGAACAATGGCGTGTTCTGCTAGTAACTTAGAGTTGTCAGGTTCCCTTCTCCAAAAATACTGGACACAATGGTGAAAGGTGCGACCCGCTCGACACACACACACACATGCTGGAGACGCACACGCACACCTCTCTCTCTCTCTCTCTCTCCGCTCTATGCTGTTTCCTCCTCTTCTTGGCCCCACCCCAGACTCCTGACACCTCCTGCTGATTGGCTGCATTATCCAGCAGCAATCAGGATGGAGGAAGCTGCCCAGCCCCCTAGCAGCCCTGTTCTCTCCATGCTCAGGGAAATCCCGCGTCCCCCCAAAGCCGGTCAGGTCGTATTGTCCAGAGAGGTAATACCGGTATACACATACATGTCCAGAGAGGTAATACCGGTATACACATACACGCCCAGAGAGGTAATACCAGTATACACATACATGTCCTGAGAGGTAATACCGGTATACACATACACGTCCAGAGAGGTAATACCGGTATACAGTACACATACACGCCCAGAGAGGTAATACCGGTATACACATACACGCCCAGAGAGGTAACACCGGAATACACATACACGCCCAGAGAGGTAATACCGGTATACACATACATGTCCAGAGAGGTAATACCGGTATACACATACATGTCCAGAGAGGTAATACCGGACACACACGCCCAGAGAGGTAATACCGGTATACACATACACGCCCTGAGAGGTAATACCGGTATACACATACACGCCCAGAGAGGTAATACCGGTATACACATACATGTCCAGAGAGGTAATACCGGTACACACGTACACACCCAGAGAGGTAATACCAGTATACACATACATGTCCAGAGAGGTAATACCGGTACACACGTACACGCCCAGAGAGGTAATACCGGTATACACATACATGTTCAGAGAGGTAATACTGGTATACACATACACACCCAGAGAGGTAATACCGGTATACACATACACGCCCAGAGAGGTAATACCAGTATACACGTACACGCCCAGAGAGGTAATACCGGTATACACATACATGTCCAGAGAGGTAATACTGGTATACACATACACGCTCAGAGCGGTAATACCAGTATACACATACACGCCCAGAGAGGTAATACCTGTATACACATACACGCCCAGAGAGGTAATACCAGTATACACATACACGCCCAGATAGGTAATACCGGTATACACCTACACACCCAGAGAGGTAATACCGGTATACACATACACGCCCAGAGAGGTAATACCGGTATACACATACACGCCCAGAGAGGTAATACCGGTATACACATACACGCCCAGAGAGGTAATACCGGTATACACATACACCCCCAGAGAGGTAATACCGGTATACACATACACGCCCAGAGAGGTAATACCAGTATACACATACACGCCCAGAGAGGTAATACCGGTATACTGTACACATACACGACCAGAGAGGTAATACCGGTATACACATACACGCCCAGAGAGGTAATACCGGTATACACATACACGCCCAGAGAGGTAATACCGGTATACACATACACGCCCAGAGAGGTAATACCGGTATACACATACACGCCCAGAGAGGTAATACCAGTATACACATACACGCCCAGAGAGGTAATACCGGTATACACATACATGTCCAGTATTACCTCTAATGTTTTACTGGACAGTGTTAAAATACAGGACAGTTCAGTTCAATACCGGACAACTGACTACCCTAATTTAGTACACTCATTTGATTAATATATCATCTCTAAGATGACAACCAAATGCACCTGTTCATCCCTGATTTCCCCGTCCTACTCCTGCTCTTTGTCAAAGACATTTCACTTTATCTGTCTGGGTGACCCTTTGCTATCTAAGGCTATAAATGCTTAAAGTCAACTTCTTATTTTCCCACCATCTCCGTCCCTTTGCAACTGATCACTGATTGCAGTCCTGTTCCACACCCCCACTGCATCTGTATCATATCTGACTCCTCACTCCTTAAATCATTCCGGCCAGTCTACTGCCAAAGAGTGTCTCCCTTTCTACGTGTCTCTATGGGGTGTATCTACTGTACAGTACTAAACTCAATCCCGCTTTGGCTGCCATTTAGTGCTTAGTGAATGATGTAGATGGGGGGCACTCAAGAAACCCCAACAGGTCAGGTTTTAAGGTTATCCCAGCTTCAGCACAGGTGGCTCAATCAGTCCCTGCTTCAGCACAGGTGGTCCAACCAGAGGCTCAGTCTTTGACTGAGCCACCTATGCTGAAGCTGGGATATCCTTAAACCCTGACCACACTTCCCAGGTGATTTTCATAATAATAAGAAACATGCCAGTAGTAACAGTTTGCTGGCGCTGCTAGAAGATGCAAGAACTTCGATATGTGGGTGTATGAGAGTGCGGGAATGCATGAATCACATTCCGTCCATGCAAGAGGTGACTGTGACCGAGCCAGTACAGTAACTGTATGATTCACACATTGCGTGATCGGTGTGTAATGTTTTATAGGGCTCTTGTATGTTACCGCTGCAATGCTAACCACTCACCCGCGCAGATAAGTGCAGAATAATAACAACGGTAATGTGATCTCTGGTCATTTCCAGTAACGTTCAGGCTGCAGTATCAGCAAAAACAAATAAGTCAAGTATATGTGCACCAAGGAAGAGCGATAGCGCATGGTTTCTATCAAACATCAGGGAGGACGTAAATCAGCTGTCCAAGCTGTTGTTTTTAAGAATATATATTCCCCCCCCCCCCCCCACCCCTTTAATATGCGCAGCAATACATTCCACGCAATGAGAAGTAATTAGCTAAGTTGCCGATCGATCCGTTCTCCTGTGATAGATCGGCGAAGATTCGGCTCGGGGGTTCACTAAATGGCTGTCAGTGCAGCAGAAGAGGACCAAAGATGCAAAGTTCTGTGGGGAAGATCATGTGACCAGGCAGAGACTAGATACAATTGGTGCACTGCTAGAGAGAGGGCAGGGCTCAAAAAGGGGTGTGTCAAAGCCTGTTTCAGAAGAGGAAGGGGATGTGACTTTGTAAATGGTTGCAATAGAAACAAAAAATGCTTGTTACATTATAATACATTAAAAATGTCATTCAGAGTTGTTTTAAAAAAAATCTACAATTGTTTTCTCATAGTACAGAACTGATTACAGATTTACAGTTATTTTAAATTGTTGCATCATCATGTACTTTTGAGTGTTAAAGTTTTGGTCTGAGATAGTAATTGTAACGGTTTCTAAGAGACTGATACATTTGAGATGGAAAATCTTTTTATTTTCCTCCCCCAGAGCATCATTTGTTTAATGTCCCTTACTGATGACATCAGAATGAATCTGATAACGTCTATTAGAATATAATGAGTGAGTGTAGAGTTGGTTGGAGAGGACAGGTAAGGGCGCATCGCTTATCTGTGACTCACTAATTAATGATTTTAAAGCTGCAGTTCAAGCAATATCCTACATTGGTGGGTTTTTAAATAAATAAGTTCTGTACTATGTATGTGTGTATGTATGTATGTCTTTATTTATACAGCACCATTAACATAAATAGCGCTTCACAGCTTTAATACACGTGACAATCATATAAATAACAAATAATACATACAGTAATACACAACAGATCATGGGAATAAGTGTTTCAAACATAAAAATTAACACACAGGAAGAGGAGTCCCTGCTCCGAAGAGCTTACAATCGAATTGGTAGGTAGCAAGAATGTACAGAGACAGTAAGAGGACGTTCTGGTAACTGCATCTGCAGGGGGCCAAGCTTTATGTATCAGATGTGTAGTATTAGCTACGGAGCTACTCATATGCTTCATTAAGCAAGTGTGTTTTAACGTGGGTCTTAAAGGTGGATAGAGAGGGTGCTAGTCGGATATTGAGGGGAAGGGCATTCCAGAGGTGTGGGGCAGTCAGTGAGAAAGGTTTAAGGCGGGAGAGGGCGTTAGATACAAAGGGGGTAGAGAGAAGAACGCAAGAGTCGGGATGGTGCATAGCGAGAATTTAGGGCTGAGATGTAGAGAGGAGCAGAAGAGTGTAAAGCTTTAAAATTGAGGAGTGAGATGCGAGTGTGAGATGCGAGATTTGATAGGAAGCCAGGAGAGGGATTTCAGCAGGGGAGACGCTGAGACAGATTTAGGAAAGAGTAGAGTGATTCTGTGAGAAACTATGAAATACTATGAGAAAATACTTGTAGCATATAAAAAAATAAACAATTTAAAGACATTTTTAATGTATTCTAATGTAACAGGCATTTTTGTTCCTATAGCAACCATTTACAAAGTCACTTCCCCTTCCCCTTCCCCTTCTGAAACAGGATCACCTTTTTGAGCTCGGCTTCTCTCTAGCAGTGAACCAATTGAATCTAGTGCCTGCCAGGTCACATGACCTTCGCCGTCAGTGCAGCAGAAGAGGACTCTGGATGCATTTAGCGAACCCCCGAGCCGAATCATCGCCGATCGATCGGCCACTTAACTAATCACGTGTCAGTGTGTAGATTGTATTGATACACACATTGATTTTTTTTAAACGACAGCTTGAACTGCAGCTGTAACCAGGCTTTCTCCCTTTTACAAATCAGGCTGCTGGAAATGAGACAGGAAAGAATGAAAGATTTGAACAAAATAAAAATAATTTCATGACACCGAGATACTGCAGTGACATCAACTTTTCAAAGGCAGTCCCTCCATATCTCTGATTATTACGGTAAAATCTTTCTGTACTACTGAGTGGGGCAATCAAGCAATGAAAAGGTTAAGCTGGTGTTTCTTTTATTTTAGAAAAGCTTTACTTCTAGTATTTGTATTAACCCCACAATAAATGAGAACATCTGGAAGGTGCAAAGCTTATTGCTGGGTGAACATGTTTATAATATGTAGGCCTTAGATTTAGAACGTTCTATTCTGCAAACCTCGATTCCACCGATGAACAGATGGAACCAGATTTACTGTCTCCGGTGTCCTGGCTGCTGTGCCGGGGACAGTGTCTGCCGCCTGCACTGTAACGAATTCCACGGACGTGTGACCCCAGGTGGCAGTGGCACAGAAGACAGTTATGTTACCTACATTTGTTATCATCGTGTGATGATAATTAAAGTGCCGACTGCTCATGCATCCTACAACTATATAAGGTTTTACTATTAGTCGTGTAGTCAGCCAGGTAAATCTGTAAGGAAAATGATATCTTCACCTTTTACTGCGCACATGTATGAGATAGAAAGCAGGAAAATGACACTGTATATAAAGGATTATTATACAGAATATATTATACATTATTATTACTGTGTAAGTATTATTTGCTGCCCGCCTTATTGTTTTATTCTTCGACTGAGCCACTGATTGAGCCACCTGTGCTGAAGCAGGGATATCCTGAAAACCTGACGTGTTGGTGGTTCTTGAGGACTGGGGTTGACCACGCCTGTTCTGTTTGTTGTCCAACAGCTGTATTGCAGCCTGAGATGGGCAAAACCACATGGAGTCCATGATAATTATGGAGAGTTGGCCAATATGCCTGTAGCAGTACCCTCACACGCTGCCTAAGAGCAGCATCCCGCCGGTAAGTGCCGGAGTCAGGCAAGGAGAAATGTTCCGTTATTGGGCCCTGCTTTATAATAATATCCTTTCATTCTGTCCTCGGCTGAACTAGAGGCACTGCAGCTGAAACCGTCTGCACCACGAGCAGGGAACAGGAAGACTGGGATTAAGCATGAGCTAGCAGCAGAAACACATGGATAAGAAAGTGCATAGGCCTCCCCATTTATTTGGTGTACTTTCACGGTAAGCTGTTGGCTGAGACTGGAGCTGACTATCACTGCCGGTACCAGAAGGGAACCTTTCAAAAGACGTTCGGTGTCGGGGACCGCTATCCGAGGCAGACCTGTGACGTGTTATTAACAGGAGGCTGCTCTTGCTGACTTCCCAGTTTGTAATGTTTACAGATAAGACAAGAGGCGTTTACTTGTGCATCCACACAACACGAGTCTTTAAAGCAGCAATGCCCCCAGAAGCCTGCACTTCACTAGTATAATGTTGGTATCTCGACCCCCTGAGTGTGTCCGGCTCTGTTCCTAATCTCTGGCGTTTGCGGTTACAGATGTAGCCAGGTTTACTGTCTCCAATACCGCAGCCAGAAAAGCGAAAGTCAGCGGCCTCCGGAGACGGTGTCTGCCCTGGCGGGGGGGGGGGGGGGAAGGTCCCATTCGGAAGGAGCTAATCTTCTGGTGCCACGAGCACCAGGGTCACTTGTCCAGGGTGGCCGCTGCACCAGGCGCAGTCTGTACTGCGGTAACCTTTAGACTGGACTCTGAACACCTAATATTTATAAAAAGAAATGCAGAATACATGGCGAGCAGTGTAGAGCGCTGCTTTAATTAAAAGCAAGAATCCAAATGTTCTGTTTTAGGGGTAGCCAACTCCACTCCTCAAGCCCCCCCCCCCAGGTCAGGTTTTAAGCATATCCCTGCTTCAGCATATGTGGCTCAATCAGTGGCTCATTCTGAGCCACTTGTGCTGAAGCATGAATATCCCTAATACCTGGCCTGTTGGTGGCCCTTGCGGACTGGAGTTGGCTACCCCTGTTCTGCTGGTTGTCCAACAGCTGTATTGCAGCCAGAGACGGGCAAAGCCAGAGAAGAAGTCGTGGACTTGCAGGAGTTCACAGAAACTTCTTCTGGGAATCCGGCCGTCCCCTAAACAAGATCTGTGAAAGTGGCACGTATTTGTATCATTCAGAAATACATCCATTTTTCTGTTAGATCACCAAATGTGTATAAAAATGTCCCTTTAATTCCGGCCCCTTCGCCCATTTCTAATTGGGGTCTAAATTGCCGGCAGCCGTGTTAAATTCTGTAGTAGCACTTTGGTGACGTTGGCGTATATTTATTAAGTGGTGCTACTTCCAAGAGTAGAATGATTCTGGCAGCAGCGTTTAGGATAGATAGGAGGGGAGACAGATGAGAGGCAGGAAGGCCGGACAGCAGGAGGTTACAGTAATCGAGAAGGGAGAGAATGAGGGCCCGAGTCAGAGTTTTGGCAGTCGAGTAACAGAGGAAAGGACGTAATATTGCGGAGGAAAAAGCGAC
The DNA here is from genome assembly GCF_040206685.1 of Ascaphus truei. Taxonomy (NCBI): domain Eukaryota; kingdom Metazoa; phylum Chordata; class Amphibia; order Anura; family Ascaphidae; genus Ascaphus; species Ascaphus truei. The sequence goes on along the minus strand of NC_134485.1, from coordinate 10,855,549 downwards.
AGGTTTTAGATACTGTAGGTTTTGAATGTGAGAGAGGAGTCGAGTGTGACCCCTAAGCAGCGTGCTTGGGCTACTGAGTGAAAAATAGTACTTCCAACAGTAAATATATGTGTGTGTGTGTGTGTGTATATATGTATGTGTGTGTATATGTGTGTAGGTGTGTGTGTGTGTGTGTGTGTGTGTGTGTGTGTGTGCTTTAACTTGCCTATACCTTTCTTTTTCATCCAAGGAGAACTGGGACAATCAGTTAAACGCATTAAAAGGAGAAGTCTGAATGACAGAAATGTTTTAACTACTTGGTGGTCCTAGCGCCCAGCGATACATTGCAAAGCGTCGCCTTGTCCCTTCCCCGTGCGATGTAAGGGTTAACCAGGAGCCTCCGGCTGCAAGAGGTGTTATGATAAAGAAAAATGCCGCCCTGGAATGACTACAAAGGTTTCCCAAATCTATGGAATGCGAGCTCTTCTGCCAATAGGGGTTTGCCTTCGAGTGTTTGGATTAAGCAAGAGCTGCTGCACTAGAGATAAGTCTGACCCTGCGAGCGTCACATGGTCAATAATAACCCCCGCTATTCATTTGGTGTCTTTGCTGGTTACCTTTAAAGCAGCACTCCTAATTAGAGAGGGCTAAACTCATTGAGCGGTTTCAATCCGCGCGGATCAAAAACCGCCGTTGCATATGACCCGTGGACGGATCTGTGGAATCCAATCCGTGGATTCAGCGATCCTTAAGATTGGATTCTACAATCCGGCCCACGGGCTGCGGGATCCACGGGGACTATTGGTAATAATAATAACAAAATCTGTCAAACGCGATTCGCCCTTTTTCAGATAGATCCGCGTAAATCCGCAGACCAAAGGAACCGGCCGATCCCCTGCAGATCCGAATCCGTCCCCAATAATGTGCCCGTCTCTACTCCTAACGGCTCTAATAGGTTTGATGCAGGGGGTCTCCGGAGCGGAACCGCTTTGATTTCCCCCCTGTTTTGTTTTCAGCGTGATCCGAAAAATGTGTTTAGCCTCTTAATTTAATATTAATGAATATTCCGCTAACAACAGACATACTGTTTATTTAAAGCGAATACAAATATCACTCGTGAGCACAATCTCAATGTCTCAGACAGGTAATGCAACCATTATCTCCCAGCATGCAGTGCTTCCACTGCAGCAAGGGATTCTGGGAAATGTACATTACCTGGTAGTTAGACGGGACACAAATGTCGTGTTTGTAAGCAATTTGCTGCCAAAGAGTTGCAATTCAATGCATTGCTGGACCCTCCGGCAGCGATGGGAGGTCCAGTGGAAGAGTACCCTGATTGGCACTATCGCATTTTTTAGTGAATAAGCCAATTCGGGCCAGATACACAAACACAACTGTGGTAAATCAGAGCTCGTTCTATGTGACGTTACCTAGAACAGGAATGGACATTACGTTCCTAATTCCATGCAACAGCCACGGCCGCTCTACAACCCATTAGTATACTGTAGGCATGTCACGTTACTGTAGGGCAGGGGGGCTCAAGTCCAGGCCTCAAGACCCCCAACAGGTCAGGTTTAAAGGATATCCCTGCTTCAGCACAGGTGGCACAATCAGTCCCTGCTTCAGCACAGGTGGCTCAATCAGGTAAAGGAATTGGGGTGCTCAAACCCGCAACAACTCCATCCGAAGGCATAAGTATTAATAACCCCTGGAGATACCAATGGGAGTGGGTAGGCAGAATAAAGACATGTAGGTATAATATTGACTTTGTGCGCTGAAGCAGGGACTGATTGAGCCACCTGTGCTGAAGCTGGGACTGATTGAGCCACCTGTAGAAAAAAACGAATGGCTCACAGCCAGGGAGCCAGGTGTGGAGTAAAAAACTTTTCTTTATTGCAGCATGGTGAGAGACAAATTCACCCCCTTGGGGGACACAGATAGAGTCCTCCTACGCGTTTCAGACCAACAGGTCCTTTATCATACTCCTTGATAAAGGACCTGTTGGTCTGAAACGCGTAGGAGGACTCTATCTGTGTCCCCCAAGGGGGTGAATTTGTCTCTCACCATGCTGCAATAAAGAAAAGTTTTTTACTCCACACCTGGCTCCCTGGCTGTGCGCCATTCGTTTTTTTCTACAGGTGGCTCAATCAGTCCCAGCTTCAGCACAGGTGGCTCAATCAGTCCCTGCTTCAGCGCAGGTGACTGATCCTTAAAACCTGACCGGTCCCATTCAGACCCTGAAATAAGTCTCTAACTCAAGTTGAAAAAGAAGCGGGAAGGGAATAGTGCCAGAAAATAACGCCACTGTATGCTATACCTAACCCCAGACCTAACACCCATCCAGACTGGGTAACAACCCAATGTTAGGGATGTGAGCAACGCCAAGTCCCCACGTTAACCTTAACAGACCTTAGTGGGCATACAATGCTATGATAACACCTCATTTGCTTCTCGTTATTACCAGCACCCGTTACACGGTGCTCTTTATGCACATGGTTTAACATGAAGTCATTGTCTCCTGAAGGCCATTCATATTAAGTGGCATAAAGCGGAAATCCAAGCGCTTTTTTTCCCTCTACATTTACTTTGATTGTTTTTGCCCAGGATTGAAGCAGGGGGTCCCGGAGCCGGATCCCATTCATTTAAGCTCTAGAGACCGCCTGCTCCGGAGATACTTTCCTCTGTAGGAGGTGCCAGTAGCCCCTCCGCTCGGCTAGCAGGGATCACATAATGGCCGCTTTTCAACGCTCCCGCACCCTACGGGCCAATAGGAAGCTGTGACGTCATCCGCCGCGGCTTCTTATTGGCCCACGTGACGCGGGAGCTTTAAACTTGCAGGAGATACCGGCACCCCCCAACGGAAGTAAGTATCTCCGGAAGCAGGGGGTCCCCGGCGATTAAATGATGGGGTTCAGCCCCAGAGACCCCCTGTTTCACTCCTGCGTACGAAAATAAAAATAAATGTTAAAAGAAAAAAGCGCTTGTATTGCTTTTTTAAAGCGGTAATAGGGGTTAACATTTAAAAAAATATATACAGTATATATTATTGTTATTACAGGTTTGAAGCAGGGGGTTCTCCTGAGCTGTACCCCATTCATTTCAGCTACGGAGACCCCCTTCCGCCAGAGATACCTCGGTAGGAGGTGCCAGCATCTCTGCACAGTTTAACGGTGCAGGTCAGGCGGGCCAATAGGAAGCCGCACCTGATGACATCACGGCTTCCTATTGGCCCACTAGACGCGGGACATTTAAACGCCGGCATTAGATTAAGGATCACGGTTTCTTTGCTTGCAGAGATACCGGCGCCGGTACGGAGGTAAGTATCTCTGGAAGCAGGGGGTCCCCGCAGCTGCAATTAATGGGGTTCAGCTCCAGAGAACCCCCTGGTACAATGCTGTAATAAAAAAATAATGATATATATATTTTGTTTACCTTAGCCCGCATTGCTGCTTTAATGGAGCTTTTGAGGGATCTGGGTCTTGGACCCCATAGCTGCGTTGCATACCCCTTCTGGCAGCAACGAGGTTAAATAGATAACATGGTAGGCCCACGCTTACCTTTACCACATGAAAGCATTTACTGCACTGAATGGGGGAGAGTTGGTAACACAAGAACGTGGTAGCTCTGTGCTCAGAGTACAAAGCAGGACATTGACATTCCAAGTAGGCTCCTTTACACAAACCCAGTTTAAACGTTATATGTAATGTACGGGAATAACTGTAATAAGACATCAGTCCCACACGCTGCTCGTGTATCAGCCCCGGCTGCAAAGTGACATCCCGAAGCCTTGTTGGTTTTTGCTGCGGCGCTGGTAACTTTTTGCAATTGGTTCTCCCCAACGCGGCTGTCTTCCCCATACATTCACTCCGCACAGCGCCACGTCTGCGTTATATTGCCATTACATCAAGGATGCTTTTTCAAAATGGGATTTTTATAAGGCCTCGGCCATGGTTACTCCCGGCGTGCGGAGGCGCGCTGGGGCTGAGGGAAAGCGGGTGCTTTCCCTGGCCTTAGGCAGCGCGCCGTCTGGGGGCGTGTCGGCGGGCGGCCAGTGACGTCACGGAGCTGGTTCGCCCTCATTGGGCGAAACGCTCCCGTGACCGGTCCTGCGCTCCGGCAAGCGCGAAGAAGCGTAGGCGCGCTTGCAGAAGCGTAGGCGAGCCCCTACTAAAGCCGCTCTCATTGCGGCTGTAGGGGCTCAGTGCCGAGCGGAAGCGCGCCTCAGCCCGCAAGCACTAAACATGGACGTGGCCTAAGGGTTTTATGCCAATCCTTCCGGGTTCTTATCTTTTATATGCTGCGGTACTGCTGTTGTTTTTTTTAATACAGTAAAACTTCATTTTGAGGGCATATAATAAACAGGTTATTTGGGGTCAAAACGATATGGAAACCCCAGGCTGCAATGCATTTGCTTACTGTTAAAGTCACTAAGATTAAATATTGACCATTTAGAAAATCATTATTGTATGATGTGTTGTATCTAATTGCTATGCAGTAAATGAGAGCTATCTGTGCTGAAGCTGAAAACCTGACCTGTTGGAGGGGCTTGATGACTGGAATTGAGCCCCCCTGAGTTGCAGTATCCACAAAAAATGGGAACAATACTTGTTAAATAGGTACCGTTGAGTGCTATTTGTGTCCTGTGAAAAAAAATCATTTGGGCCATGTGAAATGTTTATCTCATTACATAATTACCCCCTCCCAATTTCTTCTGTTTCGCTAATGAATGCTTCATAATTAGCTGCTAAAAAGAACAAAGTTAAATAAATGAAGAAAGAACCATATAGCAGTGTAAAGTATTACTGAGCCAACAGAGGTCCAAACATGAGAAACGTTCCTCACCGTGCACCTGTTTAATGTTAATAATCCTTATTCTCACTCCGCTCTGTGCATCTGTTTTACGCGGGCACACAGAATACCGGCTTTAAATAGACTGCACCTGCATCTAAATAGCAGCCAGCAAGGCCAGACAAGACACAGGCTGCTGGAACCAGCTGTCTGGACTGAACGTGGAAGGGTTTGGGCACAATCCCCACGGGCTTCTGGGAGCACTGCTGTTCTAGGGACCACGGTTTGAGAGCTTCTAATCTGAACCGTCTTCTCCGAATACATAACAGACCCCCAAATATTACACAGGTCTTCATGTTTAACGTACAGTATAGTCGCTAAACCCACTACCTGCTCCAGAGTCATCTAATCCAGGGGTGCTCAACTCTAGTCCTCAAGGGCCTCCAACAGGACAGGTTTTAAGGCTATCCCGTGCTTCAGCACAGGTGACGCAGCCAGTGGGTCAATCGTGGACTGGCCAACTCCAATGCTCAAGGGCCACCATCAGGTCAGGTTTTCAGGCTATCCCTGCTTCAGCACAGCCACCTGTGCTGCAGTAGGGATATCCTTACAACCTGTCCTGTTGGAGGCCCCTTCGGACTGGAGTTGGCCACACCTGGTCTAATCAATACCAAGCCCTATGGGCAAAGAAATCCTGGGGAATTTAGCACACACTATTAACATGACACGTGCTTTCTGTTCCCCACTTAATATGATAAGGAGATTTAACACACAATGAACAATGACTTTACTTCCAGTCATTTCAATGGAAATAAACGCGTTGTTCACTGTGCGTTACCCTGTCTCTTACCATACTGGATAAGGGCCTGTGCAAATCGCAGCATTTTCATGTGTTTACGATTGCAGAGATGAGGTGAATCGGAGGCTGAACGTATATACAGTACAGATACTCACTGTCGCTGTGCAATACAGCAGGATCCTTGCTGGAGTAACAACTACAGCTCAACCCCCTTATAACGCTGAGATTGGGGTCCAAAGAATCACATCGAGCTATAAGCGGATCGCGTTAGAAAGAATGTACAATTGTATGCATTGTACAATAAAGTATTTAAAATACCAATAATCGCGTTGTAAAGTATTCATAAATACGAAAATTGGGAGCCACGCTTGCATCGCGTTATTAGCTGAGGTTGAGCTGTACTACCTTTCAGGGATTTCATTTTGACTTTACACCTTTTCGTATGGCCACTGAAGACGGTCTATGTCCGTCTCACGTTCTCTCCGTTACGGGATCGGGGCGCCGATAAAAAAAACAACATATATTGGGGCCAAAAACAGGAACGAGGGCGAATGCATTTATAGCAGCATTTATTTTCCTTGTGTTAGAATATTACAAGAATTATTTTCATAGCCTTTTATTAGATCTCGGTGTTTTCATGAGAAACAGAGTTACTGGGGAGGTTGGAATTCTGCGGTGACTGCACGGAGTGTTCGGAGCTGCCAACTGTTCCGTCCGTGGGGATCAGGGCCACAGCTAGAGGAATAACAGGGACCCCCCCAGCAAGATAAATGTGCAGGTCCGCCCGACGTGACCTTTTCTGAAAGTGAGCTCAGTGTGACGCCCTCTGAAAGCATTTTTATTTCTATTTTATTATTATTATTATTGGAAGGGCCCTAAGCCGGCAGTAGGGTTCACATGCTAATATTCCTTACTTTCTGAATTCCACCAGGCAGCGCTGAGCTGTTTTCCATGCAGACTACAAAGGATATGATCAAGAAAAATGCCTCACTTCTTTTTTCTGAGATTCTTAGAGAGGGGGGCGGGGGTAAGCAGCCACATTCATTTAGGTTTTGGGTTAAAAATCAGTAAGCGGGGAAAAACTTGAGGGGTAAAAACAGACGGCAGTGCGCAAACTTTTTTTTCTGCTTCCCCCCCCTCCCCCCACTCGCACCCCCAACTTACCTTCTCTTCGGCGTCGGTGGCGTCATGTGACATCGCGTTGCGATGGCGACGCGTTGCCATTTGACCCCGCGGCCAGGAGCCGCCGGAGAGATGGTAAGAGGCAGATACAGAGGCCTCGTGCTCTCCCCCGGCATTTTATTAAAATACAGGCCTCTGTAAGCGCCGCCCCCCTCTTGTCCCCCCCCTCCCCATGGGCGGTGTTCCGCCCAGTTTGCACATCCCTGCCATATTGTACAGTATAATGAATAGATATTGTACAAATTAAATTACACAGGGAACTGCCTGCCTATCCCAGGACTGAATTAAACTAATACCAATTTTAAAGGGTCGGTACCTCCTATGGCCAAAGTGATCTGATGCCAGGGGCATGTTTAACACTGGATTGGGGGTGGTGATTATTGTGTGTGTGTGTGTGTGTGTGTGTGTGTGTGTGTGTGTGGCTAGGGAGGGAGGGGGAATGAGTGTGAGGTGGAGAGGAATTAAGGTATAACGGAGGGGAGGGGGGGGAGTGTGAGGAGAAAGGTGGTAGAAGAGGGAGGTGGGGTGAGTGAGTGGTGGGGGGAAGAGTGAGAGAAATACATGGGGAGAGGGGGGGAATAGAGGAGGTGGCTTGCGAGGAGGTGTGAAAGGGTGGGCGGGGGTTGGGCTGACAAGGCCACCATGGGGGGCAGGGGGAGCAGTCAAAACTCTTGTCCTTTCGGCGGCCCTGATGCTTTACAAATATACGTATACACAGTATACGCCCAATCTAAAAACCATGCTTCACTGCGTAGAAACCACAGACTGAGAAAATCCCAGCCTTGGTGGATACTCTATTTTATTAATGTTGATCCAGAAGCAAAAAAAGTATATATACTCCTTGATAAAGGACCTAGTGTCCGAAACGCGTAGGAGGACTTGTTCCACCTCCAAGGGTGATGTTTTTTGTTCGTGTGCTGAATAAATAGACTTTTATTATTTACCACCTGACTCCCTGGCAGTGCGCTGTTCTTTCTCTTTTATTGCTTCTGGATCATCGCTACACGGCTGGCACGCCACCATGGACTCCCCTAGGCTGTAGGAGTGGGTAAGATCCTTCAAATTTATTGCTTATGTTGATCATTCATGGATGAGTACCATTATTGTCATTCCCTCCAATGAGGTTGCATCAAGGTGACATTTCTCATTTTTGGCTGTTCCCTCCAGGAGAAGTTAAGTTGTACTTTTTTGGTCACTCACAGGTCATATTCAGAGTTACCCACTCCAAGTACAGTTTTTAAGCAGGAGTTTCAAAGGATTTATATTCTGAGGCCAGTGTCATGTGTGGTATGAATAGCCCAGATAGCTTCAACTCAGCCCTCTTTCCAAAGCACAACAAGTCCTGTATATTTTCTTCACTTTATTTAGGAAAGCAGCAATAAAAACAGGCACTTGTGGATGAGATGTTTGTGTAGGAAAGGTGTATCTCTGTGGATGCTTTGTAGTAAGGGCAGGTGAAAAGGATAAGGCCTTGCCAGTGGAGAGTTAACAGAAGGTACTCACTCAGCCAATGTTGGAAGTAAAAGGAAGTGTGAGGGAATTCTGGGTAGCAGGAATAGTCTTGGGACAGACTATCTGGAAGCAAGGCAGAGGGGAGGGCAGACTAGCCCATTCTGAGAGAAATCTCAGAAGTTGCTGTAGCAACTCACTGGCTACCTGCTCACAGGCAGAAAGAGCAACATATTGATACATCACACAGGCACCGTGTGTGTATGTGGAACAAATGCCTGCAGCTGAACTTAAGGAGCTGACAAGCTGAAGGGGGTTCGGACAGAAATGTGATTCTTGTTTTGATAGTTTTAATCATGTTTGGAGCACCCATTCTCTATATATCCCATATTTTATTAACGTTGCCTACAAGCGTAACTAGAGACGGTTACACGGTAAGATCCCCAACTGGAGTAAATCACCAGGTAGAAAGGAAAAGGTATAGAGAGAGAAGCAGAAATGTGGAGAATGGGAAAACATGAGAACAGTTAAAAAATCCGTGTATTCCAGCTTTCTATAACAGCTGCTACTAACTACTAACCTCGCTGCCGGGACATCTCGCCACTGGTCACTTCGTCGCCAAGGTAAGTCCCTAACCTTGCCCCTTACCCTAAAACCCCTTAATCTTAACCCCTTATACTTATGCTAACCCCTACCCTAAAAATCCTATCTCCTTACCCTAAACCGCTGAATTAAACCTTAAATTAAGTCAGCGAAGCGGACAGCGGCTGAGTGTCCAGCGGCGGAGTGGCTCCCTCTGCGGACGAAAGCAGGCAGAGACTTGGGCGTGGCGAGATAGCCGGAACCAAATGTCCGATTCCGTAACAGAGTATCACTCTAGTTTTAAAGACGCAATCCTGCCTAAAATCAACCGCAATCTAAATACAACATCAAGATCCAAACAAACAGAGTCTTAAGTATTGCCACTGTATCAGGGGCCTCTGAGTCAGACTTACTAAGGTGCGATGGGGGCTACGGCAACGTAATTCTGCGCTAACTGCTATTACAAATCAATGGCAGGTAACATAGGATCGTAGTGCGATAACCACTATCACACTTTAGCGAATCCTGGTGAAAGATTGCTGTTTCCTTTCCCAGAATCCCCGGCTTCTCTAATCACTGTATGTTGACTCTGCCCCTTAAGTGAGGGCTGTTACATAGTGACACAGTGACATAGTTACATAGTAGATAAGGTTGAAAGAAGACCGATCATCAAGTTCAACTGCTGCCCAATTTAGACGACAGATACTTACCCTATATTTGTACTTACAGTATATTGACCCAGAGGAAGGCAAACACAAAACCCCAGTGACACATCATCCAATGATATCTCATAAAGGGAGGGGAAAAAATTCCTGACTCCAAGAATTGGCAATCAGATGACTCCCTGGATCAACATCCTTCCCTTGTTTACTTATTTGGTATATCCCTGTATACTGTACCTTTCCTTTCTAAAAAGATGTCCAACCTTTTATTGAAGATATCTATTGTATCTGCCATCACAGTCTCCATGGGTAATGAATTCCACACTGTAACTGCCCTTACTGTAAAGAACCCTTTCCTTTGCTGCTGATGAAATCTCCTTTCCTCCAACCTTAAGGGATGACCCCGAGTCCTTTATCCCTTGGGATGAATAGTTATTTTGAAAGTTCCTTGTATTGTCCCTAAATATATTTGTATATAGATATCATATCCCCTCTTAGACGCCACTTTTCTAATGTAAACAAACCTAATTTCACTAGCCTCTCCTCGTAAGTTAGATTGTCCATCCCCTTTATTAATTAGGTGGCTCTTCTCTGCACTTTTTCTAGTTCTATAATGTCTCTTATGGAGTGGTGCCCAAAACTGTACTCCATATTCAAGGTGTGGTCTTACTAAGGTTTTATAGCATCATTATGTTTACTTCCCTTCAATCCTTTCCCCGTGTAAAGCAAGATAAGATCTTGTTTGCCTTTGCAGCTATTGCTTGACATTGGGCACTATTGCTAAGGCTGATATCTACAAGCACTCTTAAATCCTTCTCCATCAAGGATTCCCCCAATTTATCCCCATTTAATTTGTAAGTTGCCTGTTTATTCTTGCTTCCCAAATGCATAACCTTACATTTATCTATATTAAACCTCATCTGCCATTTACCTGCCCACGTTTCCAGTCTCTCCAAGTCCTTCTGGAGAGAAATTACATCCTGCTCTGATTCTATTACCGTACACAATTTAGTGTCACCAGCAAAGATGGAGACTTTGCTCTCTATGCCAACCTCAAGGTCATTAATAAACAAGTTAAAAAGCAGGGGTTCCAGTACCGATCCCTGAGGTACTCCACTCACGACTTTAGCCCAACCTGAAAAATGTCCAATTTGCTTTATTTTGTACACTAACCTGTGTGGAACTGTATGAGAATCCTTTGCAAAATCTAAGTAGATCACATCTACTGCATTGCCCTGGTCTAAATTCCTACTTACCTCCTCAAAGAAACTAATAAGTTTAGTTTGGCACGACCTATCCTTCAGAAACCCATGTTGACTATTACTAATAATTTTGTTTCCATTAGGTATTTCTGAACATTATCCCGTATTAAACCTTCAAGTAGTTTCCCCACTATTGAAGTCAGGCTTACAGATCTGTAATTCCCCGGTTGTGATCTAGATCCCTTTATAAATATAGGCAACAAATCTGCTTTACGCCAATCTTGTGGTACTGAGCCCAGGGAAATGGAGTCCTTGAATATTACATTTAATGATTTGGCTATTACTGTTCTTTGCTCCTTAAAGCTGCAGTTCAGTCTTTTTTTTTTTTTAATTTATTTTATTTTTTTACTTCAATAGTTTTGTGTGTGCAATCTCTAATTACCTAAAGAACTGAATAGCTGCTGGTCAATTCGTTCTCCATGTATTGATAGGTCAAAATTTGGTGACATAATTAGTGAAGGGATCTGTTTATATTCTGCTTGTCTGTCAGTGGAAGCTCATGAATATTCATGAGCACTCCTGCACTGACATGTGCTAGAGGGAGGGCAGGGCTGACAAGGGTGTGTGCCAGGGCTTGTGACAGGACATGAAGGGGCAGTGCCTTAGCAAATGGCTGTTAAAATAGAATACAAGAAAATTGGTCTTTCAAAGTTGTTTTTTTTAAAACAGAAAATGCTAAAAGTATTTTTTCTTACTACAGAACTGATTTATTAAAAAAAAACACACATGCAGAATATTGACTGAACTGCAGCTTTAAGAACTATTGGATGTAGGTCATCGGGGCCAGGTGCCTTATTTACAATAATTTTATCAAGCCGCCTATGAACTTCTTCCTCAGTTAACCAATTGTTCGTTAATATAGAGGTTGTGGCTTCCTCCTGCGGCACTACTGTTGATATTGATTCTTCCCTGGTAAACACAGAGGCAAAGAATGTGTTTAATACCTCTGCTTTTTCCTCATCTCCAATAATCTGCCTACCCATCTCACACTGAAAGGGTCCTATATTTTCTTTTCTCATTTTTTTGTTATTAAGGTACTTAAAGAACTTTTTAGGGTTGAACTTACTTTCTATTGCAATCCTTTTTTCATTATCCATTTTTGCTAATTTGATTGTCCTTTTGAAATTTTTGTTACATTCCTTATAATTCTGATACGATGTCTCCGTCCCTTCTGATTTAAAGAATCTAACCGCCTTCCTCTTCTTGTCCATTTCCTCCCCTACCTGTTTATTTAGCCACATTGGTTTTGACTTATTTCTTTTATACTTGTTACCCAAGGGTATACACTGATAAGTGTGCTTTTCTAACAATATTTTAAAAACTGCCCAATTATCTTCCACATTTTTCCTGCAAAAACATCATCCCAATTTATTCCTTGTAGATTAGTCCTCAGTTTATTAAAATCTGCCTTCCAGAAGTATAAAGCCTTTGTTCAACCCAAGTAATATGGTTTTTAATTTTTTATTTCAAATGAGACGTTATGATCACTTTTAACCAATATTCAAGTACGGGAACATTTGGGTATTACGTCTACATTGTTCGATATTACCAAATACAGTATTGCCCCTCTCCTGATTGGTTTCTCAATAATTTGGGTCATGTCATTGTTTTTGCAACCCCAAAAACCTGTTTCCTTTTGATGTAACGCTAATCTCATTGCCCCAGTCTATGTCTGGATAATTAAAATCACCCATTATGCAAACATGACCCAGTTTTGATGCCTTCTCCATTGCCAATAGTATTTCGGCTTCCTCAATCTCACAGATATTTGGTGGTTTATAGCATATTCTCTACAAACATTTTCTTTATACTTTTACCTCCACCGCTAATTTCTATCCACAAGGTCTCTACATTTTCATCAATCCCTTCGTAAACATCTTCCCCTAAAAGACTGAGCCACTGATTGAGCCACCTGCGCTGAAGCAGGGTTATGTTAGTGGCCCATGAGTACTGGAGTTGGCAACTCCTGCAATAAAGGAAGCCTCCAAGCTGAACTTGACCCGCATTCACATTGACATTCTAGAATGAGTATAGTTATACTCAGCATTGCATCATACTACAGCATGTAAGGAGGCGCTGACACTCAGACCTTCACGGGTCTCCTGCTTTGCCAATTCCCCGCTGTGAAAGTTTGTTTATACAGCATGTGCTTGGCCGGGATTACAGAGCATTAGAAGTGGGCAGTTAAAATCAGCATCTGTCATTTTTAGACTCCAATAATGCATTGTAGGTCTATGGTAAATAAGCCAAGGAATCTTTACACAGAAGTGGTTACGGGTGGGAGGGGCAGCATGCGATGCGTTACATACCAGTGCTCTAAATATGGGCCCCGGAGACAGCTGCAAAGCAGAACAAGAGAGGAGGAACAAAAGGCACCAGGAAGGACGATGCCACCAGGAACATCAAAGGGAACGGAGCAGGAGGAAGTCTGACGGAACCAGGAGCTGGAAGCTGATTGCGAGACACGGACGTACTTTCCATGTTAGTCTGTGAGAAGGGCAAAGGTGCGAGTACTACCCGGTCTGTTTGTGTGATCGAAACAGGTGCACAAGAAAGAAGATGCCATACTAGTGTCATGCCTGGCGATTGCTCCTATAGATCATATAAAATGGTTTGTAAAAATCAGGGAGCGCAGGTCACCGATGGATACATAGGGAATGAAACAGAAAGATATATAGTGCAACCCTGTGGGCACAGGACCTCTCAGAACAAAAATGACTGAGATGACAAATGTAATAAAAAATGCAAAAAAATCAACACAAAAAAAACAATGGTAAAAAGGGATGACTCAATCTCATAGGTGGAACAGGGGAGATACCAGCAGGTATCAAAACATACGAATTCACAACACACAATCAAATTGACCAGGAGAATATATATAAATATAAAAATATTATATATATAAAAAATTAATTAAAAAAATGACCAATAAAAAGCAAGCAAGAAAGCAAGAGAGTGTATAAAAGCTACATAATGGGTGGAGGTAGCAACAAAAAACACTGAGACCGTGGAGGTAAGATCAGCAAGATATACTCACGGAGAACAGCATACAAATGGTGTAGGCAGGGGGAACTCACAGGACAGCCCCATGTACAGGCGTAAGGAGCATAAGGTGCGGCGCAGAGCTGCCCGGGAGTGGAGGGGAGAGAGCACCGTGGTGTAGACGGCTCTCACGGAGGGTCCGTTGCGCTGGCGTCTCCTCCAGTGGTCGCGTCACAGGACTTCCGGGTTCTCCTCTCGCGATAGTTGCGCCCCAAGTGACGGCTTAGACCCAGATACAACTACAGGGACAGCCGCAAGTGGCAGAGACTCAACGCGCGAATGATTCCGTGTTTCGCAAATGGCTTCGTCAGGAGTCAATAGGACTTTGCACTTGGCTGCTAGATATTTATTATATAGCGCATCCAATCGCCACAACTATTAAAGTACATGTAAAAAGGATGGCCTGTCATAGAGCACGATGTACACAAATAACAATATAGCCCCTATAATTGCCATATTCGTTAACTACCTTGGTGTAATCTTGCTTTAAAATCATAACTTTAATAACACACACAATTTTAATCTCAAGAAAATATAAAAAATACAAAAAACAAAAAACCCATCAGGATAATTCCTAGGGATAACAAAAAAACATAATATTAAAATACATAAAAACAACAATAGTGAGCAAACAATAATAGTGAGCAAACAACAATACAGTAGTGAGCAAACAACAATAGTGAGCAAAGCAGGATGTGGGGCCGTGCTGGTCCTTTCTTCCATGTAGTAACAAAGGAGGGAGAGGGGGGTACAGTATGTTACCTTTTATTGGACCAACAAGTAGTTGATATGTTGCAAGCTTTCCAACCCCTTAGGGTAGGGGTAGGACCCGATGAAGGACCCTAAGAGGTTCGAAAGTTTGTAACATCAACTACTTGTTGGTCCAATAAAAAGTCTCATACCCCCTACTCCCTCTCCCTGCTTTGTTACTACATGGAAGAAAGGACCAGCACGCCCCCCTCCCCCCCACCCTGCTTTGCACACTATTGTCATTGACTTTTATATGATCTTTAGGAGCAATCGCCAGGAAGTGCACCTTCCCTTTATCATCAGCGGGACAGCAGAAACTGCGAATGCGGCGTCTTCTTCTTCAATGCCTTAGGCTGCGATCATAGTGGCGGCGCGTGCGCGCGTGACGCTACGCGCCACCGGAACAAATGAATGTAGAGCAATGAAGGTGCACATAGTGTGCGCGACCAAGCGCTACAGAGCAACAGACAGCAGAGGAGACAAATGAAATTGATATTGCAGTGCGACGGGAGCGGTTCAGCCAATGAGGGCGAACCGCTCACGTGACGTGACAGCCATGCCCCCGCCACGCCTCCTGATCGCCTCCAGCCTAGTTTATGTTTCCCACTATAATCACGGCCTTACATTTATTTGAACTAGGAAGCAAAGCTTTCACGGTATGAGGAAGCGGAAGTGATCCTCACTCTGCACTCCCAGCCAGCTGTTTCTGCCGCAGGGAAGCGTTACTGGTGCTCTCTCGTGTACACGGGACGCGTGCTGTGAACGTAACTCTCCAAGCACCCATTCTTTAGGGCGCCGCAGTACAAAATGAACATTTCAGGCAGCCTGCTGCTATTATTACCATCTTTTATTTGTATGGCGCCAACATGTTCCGCAGCGCAGTACAATGTGGGAGGGAGGACAATGACATTGTATGATAAAAGTGCACATGTCTGGTAAGACAAAGTGAGACAGTAGAAAGGAGGTCCCTGCCGCCAGGAGCTTTCACAGCTTTGGTTAATATAAAGCAGTAATCCCTGCTACGGTTTTATTTGTATTATTTGTTTACTTAAACAGAGAGATCATCCAGAGCGGGAGCGAATTACCCTACTGTATCTTCAGGGACCGCTCTGCTGCTTAAAAGCAACACTCCCTTTCTTTCTCTCCCTTACTTGTTCTTGTTTTTTAACGCCCGTTATTACTGGATAGGAGCCAGAAGGGCTCCTCTGAAGCATGACTGCGCTGTTTAATTAGTGACCCAGTTCCTCAGATACTTACCAGGGAAAGAAAATGGCTGCCAAATGTCAGGCCAATAGGAAGCCGCCACGTCATCGGTGGCGGATTCCTACAGCACAGCCATTTAAATCTCCTTTGAAACCTGGAAGTACAGTAATAAGGAAGTACAGTAATAAGGAAGTACAGTAATAAGGAAGTACAGAAATAAGGAAGTACAGTAATACTGGCATCTGTTCCAGTAAGTATCTTGGGAACCAGTGATAATGGGGTTTAGCTCTGTAGGAGGCCCTAACCTGGCTCCAATTCTAGTTACGGGGGAGATTGCTGCTTCAGGTTCTCTTTTCTTAATACAGTTTGTGTGTAAATTAGGAATAGTAGATGAATACAGTACCTATAATGATATATAATGCACTCTAAATACAAAACATTAAACATATTTTTTAAGTGTGAAAATGATGCCGAGATCAAAACTGAACTGCACCCCCCCCCCCCCCGCCCCCGCCACCCTCCCCGATATTTATTTGACATAAATGTTTCTCCAAATCAGAAAACTGTTGTGGGATCTCATAGAAAATAAAAAAAAGGGATTGGATAAGGAAACGACCGTTACAATAAACATTTGCAAAAAAATAAATAAAAGATTTTTGATTCATTTAATGAAATTGGATGTTGAAAATGATCCCTGGAAAGAATGGATACAAGACCCCGAAATTAGTATCAGCTAAAAGCAGATTCCGTTTCGCACCCTAATAGCAGCAAAGTCTGGGGCCAAAAAAATAACCAGAGAAATCATTGGAAAATCTTATTAAAACAAATATCCCATAGCAGTGGTAGTGCGAGAGAAGGGTCTTACTGTGAACTTCTTGTACAGCTGGTAGGTGAGGAGCGGGTTTGGGAGTTCCCTGAAGTACAGCTTGCACAGTGACCCCACACAGTGAATGTCCTGGAGGTAAAGTTCTCTCGTTAAGTCTGGACATTGATCTGAACCGAACTCCTGCCTGAAACAACACAGACAGAGACATAACAGCGTGGAGAGGAGGCCGGCGTGGCTGTGCCTTATTCACAGCTGCTTGTTATAATCACAGTGATACTCTATATGCAGGCACTGACAGTGCGCTTTGCTCATTGGGGCCACACTGTAGGCACAAGCGGTTTATACTAGCACTGAGAGTGCATGTGGCCCACATATTTTAAACTAATAATACACACGAGCTTTATATCCATGAATCCCTCATGTATTCTGTGCTGCCCAAGGTAAAATACAGGTGCAATGAATTGTCATTTATGTCCAGGCATATTAAACAGTGCTAGGCCCCAGGACACCTCAATCAGGGATGCGCAATTTTATTTTTATACATTTTATGACCCTAACAATCCTCCTGAACTGAATCCTGGGAATTTCAGCGCCCAGCTTTTGACACGCCCACTTCTGAATCTTCCACAGTGTGTGAGGAAACAACATGGCCTCCGAGAGAGTCTCACGGTCATCGCTGCATGAGGGGGCTTCTTACTGGGGGAACTATTTTCTTCATTTTTTTCCACTGTCAGTTACAAGTTTAAGGGCGGTGCATGCTGGCATAGCACCGGTGATTAAATATGCCCCAAAATGGCACATATAACAACCTCGCTCCATTTACGGGGAAGACAGACCTGTGTTGCGCCTGGTGGAAAATGCAGTTATTCATTACATGCAATAGTGCCAAACAGACACAGTGGCACGGAAACGCCTATTCAAGCCAATGGGAGTTTCTGTGCGGTAGTGCCAGGCGGCATCACCGCACTTTCATGGATACCATCCAAGGTGTGCTAATGTGTGTGCAATCGCTGAGTGCGGATTGGCCTATATGTTTAGCAGATCGTCTAGCGATTAGGTCACGTGAGCTGTTCTCTTCCTATGTAGCCAGTTAATAACGGGACAAAAACAGAAAATTGGGGCGCAAACACAACCAAAAAACTACATAGTGAAAAGAGGTGAATAAGAATGGCTTACTGTGGGCAGGGGAGATATGGGGGGATATGGGGAGATATGGGGGGGTATGGGGGAATATGGGGGGATATGGGGGGTATGGGGAGATATGGGGGATATGGGCAAATATGGGGGGTATGGGGAGATATGGGGGATATGGGGAGATATGGAGGGATATGGGGAGATATGGGGGGGTATGGGGAGATATGGGGAGATATGGGGGGATATGGGGAAATATGGGGAGTATGGGGAGATATGGGGAGGTATGGGGGGTATGGGGAAATATGGGGGGTATGGGGGGATATGGGGAGATATGGGGGGGTATGGGGAGATATGGGGAAATATGGGGGGTATGGGGAGATATGGGGGGATATGGGGAGATATGGGGGGGATATGGCCCCTCTAACAGCGTATCTAGAAATGTATTTTCCATTGAGACACAAGGGAAAAAAGAAGGAATAGCACAATAGTGTGACACTGTATGAAAGAAACATGTATTGATTATGAATAAATGGGAACACACACACTATGTTCTATGACAGCGGTATTATTGTATAAAACCTATGGAGGATCTGGAGTAAGGACCCTACTGGTTGTAGGTACAACCGAATGCCAGTGTAAACAGTCCTGTTTGGGTGGTAAGTCCTGTTTGGCTGGTAAGTCCTGTGTCTACCAGCCAAACAGGACTGTTTTCAGGGACATTTCCAGATACGCTGTTAGAGGGGCCATATACCCCCATATCCCCCCATATCTCCCCTGCCCACAGTAAGCCATTCTTATGCACCTCTTTTCACTATGTAGTTTGTTTGGTTTGTGTTTGCGCTCCAGTTTTGGTGTTGCTAACCCAGGCAAAGGGACGGTGTCTTTTTTGGGAGCTGCACCACAACCTCGTCATGTTTAATATCACATTGCATGTACGTTAATTCATTTGTGCTTATCTTTCCCTCAGTTAATAACTGGGCCTAAAAGAAGTAACCCCCCCCCCCCACCCTCCCCAGTGAGAGAGGTCTTCTACTTCAGGGGGGTTCAACTCAGTCCTCAACCCCCCTCCCCAGTGAGAGAGGTCTTCTACTTCAGGAGGGCTCAACTCAGTCCTCAACCCCGCTCCCCAGTGAGAGAGGTCTTCTACTTCAGGGGGGCTCAACTCAGTCCTCAACCACCCTCCCCAAGTGAGAGAGGTCTTCTACGTCAGGGGGGCTCAACTCCAGCCCTCAGACTCCTGTGACTAAGAAGGGGTTAAATCCCATTGTGGCGACTCGGTGCTCCTTCCGGCATTAACCCCTTGTTGCTCTGAGACGGGACATGCACTTTCACAGTTACCTCAGCTTTTGTATGTTGGACGTCACGCCAGACAGACGGTAGATGCCGTCCACCACACCATGCGTCTCAATGAAGTCAGCGCAGCTTCTCAGCACCAGGGGCACTAGACAAGAGAGAATGAAACACAGAGGTCACTCGGGGAAGAAGACACCGCACAGGTGCACCTACAATAAAACCAGCTCCAGGTGAGTCCCAGCATTGAATCGGTTAAAGGTAAGTATAGTGCGATGGACGGACAATTGGGAATCGCTCTAACTCCAGGCCCCTTAAAAAAAAGTCCCAATAATAATAATAATAGATTTTATAATAATATTTGATCATATAGATATGTATACAGTGTATACATAGTAAAATAATACTGCAACGAGTTACTAACTTAAAGAGTTACGCATGAGGAGGAGGAGCTGCAATGTAATAAGAGACAGACACGTTAACACTAAATATCCACCTCCAATGTAGTGGCTGCATATGGGAACCCAGGCAGCTTCTTGGAGGACCATAAAAGACCACTTGCCCCAAACGGGACCGCCGCAGTCCTACACTAGGACACCACATGGTATAGAGATCCCCCCCAAAATGGCGGTCAACGGAACAATTGCTGCTTTCTACAGGCCTGGTTCTTATCTTAAACATTTCCACGGTGATGCTCAATGCTCCATGGAAATCTCTCCCCCCAGTCCACCCCCCCACACCCTCAATATCTAGTCTCCTCCATTCCTGCTTCTTCTTTGCTGATTGACGGCAACAACAGAGCTAAAATTGTTAGGATTACAAAAGTGAATGATTTTTGCGGATCAGAGAAAAGCAATGGGATTTCACAGACATAAACCAATCTACCTAACAATCTACGTTTCTCAAACCCGTTGCATCCAAAGAGGCCTTCAATAAGTTGCAGGCCCGCCCAGAATTGGAAGGGTTGGGTGGCAGAGTGCGGCAATCAGAGCAACGTATTATCGGCGAGTGGCTCATACTGTGCACTGAGGACGCTGCCCGTTACCCTGGTTACCGGACACTGCCGCCTGCTTCTGAATCAGAGGTAGGAGCGGGGACCCTGCATTGGCCACCCCTCACACTCCCACTGCCCGCACGTCCAGAGAGGGACAATACCGGACACATACATGTCCGGTGTTACCGCTCATTTTTTACTGGACAGATTGTCAAAATACCGGTCTGTCCGGTTCAAAACCGGACACCTGGCAACCCTATCACAAGTGAGCAATGAACAGCTCCAATCAGATTTAGGGGCCTAGTCACAAAGCAGTGATAAGTGGTTTAGTGGTCGATAAATGCCCTTATTACGCGATACTGCCTGCTTTGCTATTCACCAAACAGTGATAACAGCGCAGTATCGCGCTATAATGGCTTTTTAATGGCCATTAACAACCAGAGCCAACAAAATCGTCTGACAGGCCAAAAATAGGGCAAAATCACTTTTCTTGCCAGTAACAGCTATTTACAAAGCAGTGATACGCTTAACGAACTTTAAAATATTTTGGTGTCTGATAAAAGTAGGTGCTAAAGATAGTGCATAATGCAGAAAAGCATTTTTTGGGGGGTTGGAGGGGGGGGTTGATACTAGTGTGCTGGACCAGGGGGTCTTCTGAGCTGAACCGCGTTGATTTCAGCCTCCGGTACCCCCTACTTCCCGAGATACAGGCCCCAGTAAATAAACATATCCCAAACTGTGGCAATAGCTGATGGGGGGGGATCCTATTCTATCTTCCCTTCAGTGGGTGTGGAATGGTCTCACTCCATGTAGGGGTTAATGGAACGAAAAAGCCAACACAATGCAATACGGCAAATACTGTAAACTTTATCAATGTTAAAATCTATCAAATGTACACTTACATAGTGTTCAACATAACAAGGCACATCAAAATAGTGTCTGCTGCGTAGCTTCTCACCGCTCCCCTCTCTCAATCTCTCCGTCGCGTCACTTGCGGTGGTGACGCACTTCTGTCCCAGGATGTAGGAGGATCCTGGGTGCAGCACGGTGAGGCCAGAATGAAGCCAGCAGTCCACAGAGAATTACTCTGCGTGTTTCACTAGGGTAGCTACAGTACCTACAGTAGCCACGTTGTCATCACCTCCGTTTCCTTTTTTCCTGCTAGATAACGGGGAGATTCCGGGGTGCAGAGTTGTCTGAGACATGTGAATGTGCTCACAACGTGGTATTTTTATTTTATTTTATTTGCTGTACTTCCTTTTAGCACTTCAAGTACACAGGCCCTCTATTTGTGTAAAGCTCGGCTGCAACTCTTGGTCAAAGTGCAATTATAAAGGTAATAAGAGGTAATGCCTGTTATGTTCAGGGGGTAACATTTAAATTCTTTCTGGGTAAGCTACCCAGCTATCTGAACAAGCTCCTCACCCCTACCACATGCAGCACTTATCACCTGAGATCAGATTCCAAAAGACTGTTCATGGTCCCAAGGCTCAACAAAGAATCCGGACGTTCCTCCTTCTCCTTCCGTGCACCCCAAAACTGGAACAGCCTTCCAGAGACTCTCATATCCACCACCAGTTTATGTTCTTTCAAATCTAAGGCTGTCTCACATTTTAACCTGGTCTGTAACTGTTTCATACGCTCATAATGTATATTTTCTTTAACTGTGCATGCAATGTCTTGTATATAATGTATACCTTGTTCATTTATGTAACTGTACTTGTAACCATGTATTATTTGTCTTACTCTGTGCCCAGGACATACTTGAAAACGAGAGGTAACTCTCAATGTATTACTTCCTGGTAAAATATTTTATAAATAAATAAATAATTTTGTCTTCCCTTACTAAATTTGTGCTGCAGCAGAGAGACTTCTTAAATTAAATTAGTTTTTTTGTTTTTAAAGAAAGTAGAAGTGTAGGTTTTCTGCAATGAAGAGTGAATTTACGATTGCGTGTGTAAAAAGCACAGAGGAAACCTTTGTCTCACATCAGACAACAGTATCAATCGATCTGCTCCCATCCCTCAGTCAGATAGCAGCTGCTTTCACGTGTTATTTCTGCAAGCTGCAAACGCTTGAAACAAGCGCACACGAGCATCAAAATATTTCTTCTGAGTAACGAACAGCTGATGGAACCGATGTCAAGACCGTGCCGGCTGAATCATCTGTCTAGATGATATGATGCCCCAGGACAGGGTCATAGAGAGCAAACGGTGTTCCAGCTGACACTGCCTAATACAGGGGTGGCCAACTCCAGTCCTCAAGGGCCATCAACAGGTTAGGTTTAAGGAAATTCCTGCTTCAGCACAGGTGGCTCAATCAGTGGCTCAGTCAACAACTGAGACACTGATTGAGCCACCTTTGCTGAAGCAGATTAACCTTAAACCCTGACCTGTTGGTGGCCCTTGGGGACTGGAGTGGGCCGCCCCTGGCCCTAATAGAATTTGGTGGTCTGCAGATTATCCAAAGTTCTTTGAAGTGGAACCCACTGGTCCCACGGAGTAAGCGTCTTCGAGGCCGGCTGCAGCCTAAAAATGAAGTTATGAATATTCCCCCCAAAAATGCAGCCATTCTGGTAATGTAATTTCTGGTACAAAAAGTTCCAGTTACAGATGTAGTCAGCATTACCGCCCTGGATGAAATGCTGAGAAACGAGGCGCTGGGGGAGGTCCATTCCTTTCAGTGGGACCTCCCGGCACATTAATGCTTCCGGGACGCGATCGGAGCGCAGTGGTCAGTAATCTCATGTAACTTTCAGCTCCCCCGATATGACAGGAACATACAATGTAACTACATTATCTAGCACAGCGGTGCGCAAACTGGGGGTGCGCAAGATTTTTCTGGGGGGGCGGGAAGTTGCAGAGGTCCCACGCTCTTCCCCAAGGCATTTAAATTAAATACAGGGGGACCATGCGAGGCCTGTGCAACTCAACTTACCGAGATTCAGGGGCTTGGTGTGACGCGTCACCATGGCAACACGTCGTGAAATGCCGCCGCGGGACCATCTGACGTTATGTCACATTACCCCGCGGTGCCAGTTGACCCCCGTCGCTATGGCAACCCAGCCTCACATGACCCCGCGGCATCATTTGACGCCGGCAAAAAAAGGTAAGGGGGGCACGACTACCGGGAGTGCAAGCAGAGGGGCGCAGCTCCAAAAGTTTGTGCACCCCTCATCTGGCAGCACAGATACTTCTAACAGAGGTGCAAAGAAACTCGAAGCGGCAATCTCGGCTACTCGTTTTCTTGCGTTATGTTCTGCTCTGGCGCTCCACCCCGCCCCCACCCAGGTCTGGGGATTGCAGCTGGTAACGATATCTGTGTCTCTGCCCCGCCAGGAGAAACAAAAACAGCTGTTCAAGTCTTGCAGGTCCCACCAGCCAATAGGAAGCTGTAACGTCATCCGCTGTCGGTTATTTAAATGTAGAGATGGGCGCATTTTTTTTGCGGATTTGGATGCGGTTCGGCCGGTTTGGATCCGTTGCGGTTCGGACGGTTTGGATCCGTTGCGGTTCGGCCGGTTTGGATCCGTTGCGGTTCGGCCGGTTTGGATCCGTTGCGGTTCGGCCGGTTTGGATCCGTTGCGGTTCGGCCGGTTTGGATCCGTTGCGGTTCGGCCGGTTTGGATCCGTTGCGGTTCGGCCGGTTTGGATCCGCTGCGGTTCGGCCGGTTTGGATCCGTTGCGGTTCGGCTGGTTTGGATCCGTAGCGGTTCGGCCGGTTTGGATCCGTAGCGGTTCGGCCGGTTTGCCTTTTCCTTTTTATTGACAATACACTGCGCGGATTGCTGAATTCGCGGCTTGTATCCAATGGCGGGTTTTTATTAATCCGCACGGATTGAAACTGGAACAATTCGCTGGCGGATTTTACACCGCGGAACGGATTTTGCACGGAAACACAGGAAACTCCCAGGAAACGGATTTTGGCGGTTTCGCCCGTCCCTATTTAAATCCCCTGCAGAAACCAGGAACTAATGCTGATAACTTTACCGGTAAGATTATTGGGAATCCCCTTCCTGGTCCGATACCATTAAAAAGTATATATATATTTATATATATACATTTACAGTGGGATTTCTGCTTTAATATTAAAATCACATTCCTTTCAAACACTAAAATGGCATCAGAAGAATTGTGCAAAAAGTCTCCTTCACTATGAAATATACATTGATTATTTTATTGATACTTAGGTTTTTCTTGGTAGATGAAAATACTCTAAGCTATTACACCGTGCATGAAAATGCTCAGATTAAAGCTGCAGACCAAACAATATCCTGCATGTGTGAGGTTTTTTTTTTTAATACATCAGTTCTGTACTATGAGAAAATATTTGTAGCATTTTTTTAAACAACTCTAAATGCCATTTGTTAATGTACTATAATGTGACAAGCATTTTTTGTTGCTATAGCAACCATTTACAAAGTCACATCCCCTTCCTCTTCTGAAACAGGCTCTGGCACACCCCTTTTTGAGCCCTGCCCTCTCTCTAGCAGTGCACCAATTGTATCTACAGACTACCTGGTCACATGATCTTCCCCACAGAACTTTGCATCTTTGGTCCTCTCCTGCTGCACTGACAGCCATTTAGTGAACCCCCGAGCCAAATCTTCGCCGATCGATCGCAGGAGAACGGATCGATCAGCAACTTAGCTAATTACTGATCATTTTGTGGATTGTATTGATGCACATATTAAAGTTTTTTTTATTAAAGGGCAGCTTGTACTGCTGCTTCACGTTTTTTCTTGATTGGGGTGTAGCCTGCTTTTAAACAATGCTGAATGCAGAAGTCATAACCGTTACTTTTTGCCTAAGTACAGGACATTCTGTAGCATCTTGGCCGGCCTGAGGAAAGTCACTTTTAGATTGTAAAGCTAAGGCCCCGGTCACGCCGCTGTAACGCGCGCCCGCGATATTGGTGGCGCGTTCAGACGATTCCCCGGTCTGCAGCTCACTGCAGGAGGAGAGACCGGGGGGGGGGGCGTGGCGGGGGAGTGACGGGGGCGCGGCCATGACGTCACCCGGCAGGTTCGCCCTCATTGGCTGAACCGCCGGGGGGCGTGCCTAATCGCTCGACGCGAGTCCTGCTCTCAATTCTATTGAGAGCAGGAGCAGCTCTCGCCCGAGCGCTGCGGCCCCCCCTCGCAGCGGGCCCGGCGCCATTGAGGGGAGGGCTCTCGTCCGTGCAGTGTCCGCCACAGCGGACGCTGTAGTAGGCAGCGGGATCAAGCCCTAAGAGACCCAGAGCTGCAGGCATTTATCAGCGAGCTTTCCGTTCTCCAACTCTTCCAGCTCAACCTTAGAGCATGGAGCGGGGAGAGAGGTGTGTGCGTGTGTATCGAGCGTGTGCATGTGTCAATCTCGAACGTGTGTGTGTCTCGAGCGCGTCGCGCCTTTCACCATTGTGTCCAATATTTTTATTGAAGTCACCTGGCCCCCCTAAGTTCAGAGCGGGGGGAAACTGCTCATCAGGATGAACACAACGGGGGTCCCAGCTTCTGAATGCACATTGTAACGTATACAGAGCTCCACCAGCTCAGTCCCCCGGCAGGCAAGGTTTTCAATATTTCTCTAATTGACACTTACTTAACATCACTCTAATAATAACAGAAATAACTTGTATTGCCATGAAAACCTGGCCTGTTGTCTGCTCCTGAGGACCGAACTTGGGGAACTCAGACGTTACCAGTGTATTCAACACAAAAGTAGAGCCCTTGAGACATATTTCTTCGTGCTATGATAACATCTCGCTGCCCAGACTTTATCCTTCTAGGACTAATAGCGGCCGGCCATTCCCAGCCACACACATCACAAGGAACTAATAACGGAGAATGAGCGCATGCAGCCTGGGAAAGCAGTTACATCATGTTTGGCTTTGCAAAGCATTGTGTGTCAGTATTGCTGATTAGATTGAACCAACAAACCACTGATGATAAGACTGAACCATACAAAACTTGTCTAGGAAAGAAAGCAGCCGCAAACTAAGGGCTTGGACCAATGACAGAGTTTAGGGCACTGTCACGATACAGCCATGCAAGGGTTAAATTGTGTGAGCCGTCCAGCAGCCGGGGTTAACTTTTGTTTTTAAAATAACACATTTGTCTGTTCTGATGGGTACCCTGGACTGGTCATGGGGGCCGGGCTTTATTGGCCAATCAAACAATTGAATGTACGGTAGGTGAGCCATGTTTTAATTGGGATGACATGATAGTTGGCAGAGGCGCCACACACACCCCAGCACAGCCATCTATGGGGCAGGCCCCAGTGGCCGTGTGTGTCTGTGCGCGCAATGCGCTGTGACGCGTACGCTGGCAGGGAAAACAAGAATTTGGTCTTCCCGTGCCGCGATCACGTGTACGGCGGGCAGCCAATGGAAGGGCAGCTTAGCCCCGTCATGGCAGCGCCCCCCATCATGGACCCGCCCCTCCCCCCCCCCGCGCGCATCCCATAGCTTTAATCTGTGCATGCCAGGTCGCCAGGCGCGTGTGCATCAGTTAATACTGGGGCCGGAGCCTTAATGGTGTGGATAGGAGACGAAATTAAAACCATTTGTGAATTATCTCCATAGCCGTCATGATACTAGTAACTTTACCATCATTAACAGTAGGGAAACGGTACATTTTGGGGATGTGACGGTTTCTGTTAAAGGAAACATGTTGGCTACTGATCTATATGTTAAAAAATAAATAGACAGCAACAGTTTATTACGGGCAGACACTGTCCATCCACATGGGTTATATAGCCAACTATAACGAGTGAAGCGGATTGTACATGAGCCACGCATATGGAAGCTATGCAACAGAAACTCTTTACGAAAGGATACCATAAAAAATTATTTAAAAGTGAATGATTATCCACGGGAAAACTTCTTATCCATTGCCCCCCCGGAAAAAGACGAAGACGTTCCCTTTATAACTCTATTCAGTGTAGCGTCTAGGCACATTAAAAAGAAAAAGGGGGCCTAAGAATTGGCACCTGCTCCAGAGAGACCCCACGATTGGTCATCTCTTTAGGGAACCTCCAATGTTTGCCTATAAAAGACCAAGGAATATCAGGGACACTATTACCAAGGCAGGCTCACGCGAGCCGTGCAGACATTCCTGTCCCAGCCCTCAGGTGGGACATCCCATGTCCAAGCTGAAGCCAGCGCAATGATGTCATTAGAGGTGGAAACTTCACTCGCCCACGTGTGGGCAATCCATTTAAGACAAATGGCTTTTACACCCGCCTAAGCTCTTTTATCGTCTTCATTCTGAAATGACCATTAATAGTCTTAAAGAAAGAAAAGGGTTGCCCAACATAAAAGGAATATGAAGAACGTGATCTCAGACACCTCTAGCACGTCACTTCAGGCTAATGGGACACAATCACAGTTGAGATACCAGATCATTGACCATGTTTAACCACTACGGAGAGGTGGAGATAGAGAGAAAATGTTATTACAAAGAGAAGCGAAGTGGACCTCTATACAGTAATTGACACAGTAGCCTCCAGGAGATTGAATGAAAGATTGGAAATGAATTGGTTCTTGGGGTGAGGTCAGCTTCAGTTTAAATCCTAACTAAGCAGGTGGACTGTCTAGGGACAGTGTTTATTTTTTCATCTTAACACTAGCTCCCGGCACACGACTGCTATGGGTTTATTGCCAGTGTGGGGTTATTCTCTCTCCCTGAGATCCACGTATCTTTGTGTGTTTTCACGGTAACTACATAGAATATGGCTTACCTGTTATTGAGATGTATCTTGGTTATCAATATACTAATAATCCATTTGTATTACAACTATGTGGATCATTATTCATTTGTCTAATTTAGGCTTATATATGAGTTTGTACCTTGAAATACCAGCAGCTAACCAGATACACATTATTTACTCTATATCAGGGTGGCTCAAATCCAATCCTCAGCCAACCCCGCAGCCCCAA
This sequence comes from Ascaphus truei, assembly GCF_040206685.1. Taxonomy (NCBI): domain Eukaryota; kingdom Metazoa; phylum Chordata; class Amphibia; order Anura; family Ascaphidae; genus Ascaphus; species Ascaphus truei. The sequence goes on along the minus strand of NC_134485.1, from coordinate 10,827,687 downwards.
CAGGTCAGGTTTTCAGGATATCTCTGCTTCAGCACAGTTGGCTCAATCAGTCCCTGTTTCAGCACAGGTAGTTCAATCAGTCCCCGCTTCAGCACAGGTGGCTCAACCAGAGGCTCAGCTGATTGAGCCACCTGTGCTGAAGCTGGGATATCCTAAAAACCTGACCTGTTGGAAGGCCTGAAGACTGGTGTTGAGCACCCTCTAATCTATATGATTGGGACCATCTGTTATTCTGGAGAGGAGATTCTAAGAAAATCTTATCCTTCCTATCCACTCTGTTCCTGTTAGAAAATATTGAATATTATAATTTTCTGGGCTTGCTGGACGTGCTGGACGTGCTGGGCTTGCTGGACATGCTGGGCTTGCAGGACGTGCTGGGCTTGCTGGACGTGCTGGGCTTGCTGGACGTGCTGGGCTTGCAGGACGTGCTGGGCTTGCTGGACGTGCTGGACATGCTGGGCTTGCAGGACGTGCTGAGCTTGCAGGACGTGCTGAGCTTGCAGGACGTGCTGGGCTTGCAGGACGTGCTGGGCTTGCTGGCCGTGCAGGACGTGCTGGGCTTGCTGGCCGTGCTGGACGTGCTTGGTTTGCTGGACGTGCTGGGCTTGCTGGCCGTGCTGGGCTTGCTGGACGTGCTGGGATTGCTGGACGTGCTGGACGTGCTGGGCTTGCTGGACGTGCTGGGATTGCTGGACGTGCTGGACGTGCTGGGCTTGCTGGACGTGCTGGGATTGCTGGACGTGCTGGGCTTGCTGGACATGCTGGACGTGCTGGGCTTGCTGGACGTGCTGGGCTTGCTGGACGTGCTGGGCTTGCTGGGCTTGCTGGCCGTGCTGGACTTGCTGGCCGTGCTGGACGTGCTGAACCTGCTGGGCTTGCTGGACGTGCTGGGCTTGCTGGACGTGCTGGCTTGCTGGCCGTGCTGGACGTGCTGGGCTTGCTGGACGTGCTGGGCTTGCTGGACGTGCTGGGCTTGCTGGACGTGCTGGGCTTGCTGAGCTTGCTGGATGTGCTGGGCTTGCTGGCCGTGCTGGACTTGCTGGCCGTGCTGGGCTTGCTGGACGTGCTGGGCTTGCTGGCCGTGCTGGGCTTGCTGGACGTGCTGGGCTTGCTGGACGTGCTGGGCTTGCTGGACGTGCTGGGCTTGCTGAGCTTGCTGGATGTGCTGGGCTTGCTGGCCGTGCTGGACTTGCTGGCCGTGCTGGACTTGCTGGACGTGCTGGGCTTGCTGGACGTGCTGGGCTTGCTGGACGTGCTGGGCTTGCTGGACGTGCTGGGCTTGCTGGCCGTGCTGGGCTTGCTGGATGTGCTGGGCTTGCTGGACGTGCTGGGCTTTCTGGACATGCTGGGCTTGCTGGACGTGCTGGGCTTGCTGGACGTGCTGGGCTTGCTGGCCGTGCTGGACTTGCTGGCCGTGCTGGGCTTGCTGGCCGTACTGGGCTTGCTGGCCGTGCTGGGCTTGCTGGACGTGCTGGGCTTGCTGGACGTGCTGGGCTTGCTGAGCTTGCTGGATGTGCTGGGCTTGCTGGCCGTGCTGGACTTGCTGGCCATGCTGGACTTGCTGGACGTGCTGGACATGCTGGGCTTGCTGGACGTGCTGGGATTGCTGGACGTGCTGGACTTGCTGGACGTGCTGGGCTTGCTGGACGTGCTTGGCTTGCTGGGCTTGCTGGACGTGCTGGGCTTGCTGGACGTGCTGGGTTTGCTGGGCTTGCTGGACGTGCTGGGTTTGCTGGACGTGCTGGGTTTGCTGGGATTGCTGGACGTGCTGGGCTTGCTGGGCTTGCTGGACGTGCTGGACGTGCCGAGCTTGCTGGACGTGCTGGACGTGCTGGATGTGCTGGACTTGCTGGACGTGCTGGACGTGCTGGATGTGCTGGACTTGCTGGACGTTCTGGGCTTGCTGGGCTTGCTGGACGTGCTGGGCTTGCAGGACGTGCTGGGCTTGCAGGACGTGCTGGGCTTGCTGGCCGTGCAGGACGTGCTGGATGTGCTGGGCTTGCTGGGCGTGCTGGCCGTGCTGGACGTGCTTGGTTTGCTGGACGTGCTGGGCTTGCTGGCCGTGCTGGGCTTGCTGGCCGTGATGGGCTTGCTGGCCGTGCTGGGCTTGCTGGACGTGCTGGGCTTGCTGGACGTGCTGGGCTTGCTGAGCTTGCTGGATGTGCTGGGCTTGCTGGCCGTGCTGGACTTGCTGGCCATGCTGGACTTGCTGGACGTGCTGGACATGCTGGGCTTGCTGGACGTGCTGGGATTGCTGGATGTGCTGGGCGTGCTGGACGTGCTGGACGTGCTGGGCTTGCTGGACGTGCTTGGCTTGCTGGGCTTGCTGGACGTGCTGGGCTTGCTGGACGTGCTGGGTTTGCTGGGCTTGCTGGACGTGCTGGGTTTGCTGGACGTGCTGGGTTTGCTGGGATTGCTGGACGTGCTGGGCTTGCTGGACGTGCTGGGTTTGCTGAGCTTGCTGGACGTGCTGGGATTGCTGGACGTGCCGAGCTTGCTGGACGTGCTGGACGTGCTGGACGTGCTGGACGTGCTGGACGTGCTGGACGTTCTGGGCTTGCTGGACGTGCTGGGCTTGCTGGACGTGCTGGGCTTGCTGGACATGCTGGACTTGCTGGACGTGCTGGACGTGCTGGACGTGCCGAGCTTGCTGGACGTGCTGGACGTGCTGGATGTGCTGGACGTTCTGGGCTTGCTGGACGTGCTGGGCTTGCTGGACGTGCTGGACTTGCTGGACGTGCTGGACGTGCTGGGCTTGCTGGACGTGCTGGACGTGCCGAGCTTGCTGGACGTGCTGGATGTGCTGAGCTTGCTGGACGTGCTGGGCTTGCTGGACGTGCTGGACGTGCTGAGCTTGCTGGACGTGCTGGGCTTGCTGGACGTGCTGGGCTTGCTGGACGTGCTGGACGTGCTGGGCTTGCTGGATGTGCTGGGCTTGCTGGACGTGCTGGGCTTGCTGGACGTGCTGGACGTGCTGGCCGTGCTGGGCTTGCTGGATGTGCTGGGCTTGCTGGCCGTGCTGGGCTTGCTGGACGTGCTGGACGTGCTGGGCTTGCTGGCCGTGCTGGGCTTGCTGGACGTGCTGGACGTGCTGGCTGTGCTGGGCTTGCTGGACGTGCTGGGCTTGCTGGCCGTGCTGGACTTGCTGGCCATGCTGGGCTTGCTGGACGTGCTGGGCTTGCTGGACGTGCTGGACGTGCTGGGCTTGCTGGACGTGCTGGGCTTGCTGGACGTGCTGGGCTTGCTTGACGTGCTGGGCTTGCTGGATGTGCTGGGCTTGCTGGACGTGCTGGGCTTGCTGAGCTTGCTAGACGTGCTGGGCTTGCTGGCCGTGCTGGACTTGCTGGGCTTGCTGGACGTGCTGGGCTTGCTGGCCATGCTGGGCTTGCTGGACGTGCTGGGCTTGCTGGACGTGCTGGGCTTGCTGGACGTGCTGGGCTTGCTGGACGTGCTGGACATGCTGGACATGCTGGGATTGCTGGACGTGCTGGGATTGCTGGACATGCTGGACTTGCTGGACGTGCTGGGCTTGCTGAGCTTGCTGGCCTTGCTGGGCTTGCTGGACGTGCTTGGCTTGCTGGACGTGCTGGGTTTGCTGGGCTTGCTGGACGTGCTGGGTTTGCTGGGCTTGCTGGACGTGCTGGGATTGCTGGACGTGCCGAGCTTGCTGGACGTGCTGGGCTTGCTGGACGTGCTGGATGTGCTGGACTTGCTGGACGTTCTGGGCTTGCTGGACGTGCTGGGATTGCTGGACGTGCCGAGCTTGCTGGACGTGCTGGGCTTGCTGGACGTGCTGGATGTGCTGGGCTTGCTGGACATGCTGGACGTGCTGGACGTGCCGAGCTTGCTGGACGTGCTGGATGTGCTGAGCTTGCTGGACGTGCTGGGCTTGCTGGACGTGCTGGACTTGCTGGACGTGCTGGATGTGCTGAGCTTGCTGGACGTGCTGGGCTTGCTGGACGTGCTGGACTTGCTGGACGTGCTGGGCTTGCTGGACGTGCCGAGCTTGCTGGACGTGCTGGACGTGCTGGACATGCTGGACGTGCTGGACGTGCTGGACTTGCTGGGCTTGCTGGTTGTGCTGGACGTGTTGGGATTGCTGGAATTGCTGGGCTTGCTGGACGTGCTGGACGTGTTGGGATTGCTGGACTTGCTGGGCTTGCTGGACGTGCTGGGCTTGCTGGACGTTCTGGACGTTCTGGGCTTGCTGGACGTTCTGGGCTTGCTGAGCTTGCTGGACGTGCCGAGCTTGCTGGACGTGCCGGACTTGCTGGACATGCCGGGATTGCTGGACGTGCTGGACGTGCTGGACTTGCTGGACGTGCTGGGCTTGCTGGACATGCTGGACTTGCTGGGCATGCTGGACGTGCCGAGCTTGCTTGACGTGCCGGATTTGCTGGACATGCCGGGATTGCTGGGCTTGCTGGACGTGCTGGGCTTGCTGGACGTGCTGGGCTTGCTGGACGTGCTGGGCTTGCTGGACGTGCTGGGCTTGCTGGACGTGCTGTTCTTGCTGGACGTGTTGGGCTTGCTGGATGTGCTGGACTTGCTGGGCGTGCTGGACTTGCTGGACATGCTGGGCTTGCTGGACATGCTGGACTTGCTGGACGTGCTGGATGTGCTGGACTTGCTGGACGTGCTGGACTTGCTGGACGTGCTGGGCTTGCTGGACGTGCTGGCTTGCTGGACGTGCTGGGCTTGCTGGACGTGCTGGACGTGCTGGGCTTGCTGGACGTGCTGGGATTGCTGGATGTGCTGGACGTGCTGGGCTTGCTGGACGTGCTGGAATTGCTGGACGTGCTGTTCTTGCTGGACGTGCTGGGCTTGCTGGACGTGCTGTTCTTGCTGGACGTGCTGGGCTTGCTGGACGTGCTGGGCTTGCTGGACGTGCTGGGCTTGCTGGACGTGCTGGGCTTGCTGGACGTGCTGGGCTTGCTGGACGTGCTGGGATTGCTGGATGTGCTGTTCTTGCTGGACGTGCTGGGCTTGCTGGACGTGCTGGGCTTGCTGGACGTGCTGGGCTTGCTGGACGTGCTGGGATTGCTGGACGTGCTGGGATTGCTGGACGTGCTGGGATTGCTGGACGTGCTGGGATTGCTGGACGTGCTGTTCTTGCTGGACGTGCTGGGATTGCTGGTTGTGCTGGGCTTGCTGGACTTGCTGGATGTGCTGGACTTGCTGGACGTGCTGGACGTGCTGGACGTACTGGGCTTGCTGGACTTGCTGGACGTGCTGGACTTGCTGGACTTGCTGGGCTTGCAGGATGTGCTGGACGTGCTGGACATGCTGGACTTGCTGGGATTGCTGGACGTGCTGGACGTGCTGGACATGCTGGACTTGCTGGGCTTGCAGGATGTGCTGGACGTGCTTGGCTTGCTGGACGTGCTGGGCTTCCTGGGAGTGCTGGACATGCTGGACGTGCTGGACTTGCTGGGATTGCTGGACATGCTGGACGTGCTGGACTTGCTGGATGTGCTCGGCTTGCTGGACTTGCTGGGAGTGCTGGACATGCTGGATGTGCTGGACATGCTGGACGTGCTGGACATGCTGGACGTGCAGGGCTTGCTGGACGTGCTGGGCTTGCTGGACGTGCTGGGCTTGCTGGACGTGCTGGGCTTGCTGGACGTGCTGGGCTTGCTGGACGTGCTGGGCTTGCTGGACTTGCTGTGAGTGCTGGACATGCTGGACTTGCTGGGATTGCTGGACTTGCAGGGCTTGCTGGACGTGCTGGGCTTGCTGGGATTGCTGGACGTGCTGGACATGCTGGACGTGCTGGACGTGCTGGGCTTGCAGGGCTTGCTGGACGTGCCGGGCTGTATAAACGGCTTGTAGTAGTGCTGCAGCCTGCTACTTCCTTAGAACCTGCCCCAGTGTTTGTGTTTATTCCTCCGTGTTACTCAGTTACGTGACATCATCGCTCGACATGCGGCGTCCGACGCTGCGGGACGCTTCCCTCTCATAATGAAAAGTCGGGCTTTTAAAAGCGGTGTCTCTGCGAGCGCCAGAACCCTCTGAACCCAATGATGAAGCTCGGGTACAGATCAGTATTTTTTCAATTGAATTTGTATCCACGAGATTTGCAGCCAACTTATCATTAAATGAATGGGGAGCATTCGGGCTCTAATCTAAGCCCCCTCTGTGCTAGTGCTGCTATTATTTAATACCTAGCTACCATTTGTACTGGCCCCCTGCAGACACACTTACCAGAACACCCTCCTACTGTCTCTGTACGTTCCTCCTACTTACCAATTAGATTGTAAGCTCTTCGGAGCAGGGATTCCTTTTCACTTTTATGTCTGAAGCACTTCTCCCCATTATGTGATTTGTATTATTTGTTATTTATATGATTTTCACGTGTATTACTGCTGTGAAGCGCTATGTACATTAATGGCGCTATATAAATAAAGACATACATACATAGATACATACATACATACATTTGTTTTGTTTTAGGGGCACCAGTTATATTTGCATTGTATTTATTTCAGCATGCCTATTCAAGTTTGATTAGACCATTTATCAATATTGCACTCTTTTCTTGTGCTGGAGTGCACCACAATAAAATCTCTGCGTTCTATGTACAGGGGTGCGCAAACTGGGGGTGGCGAGATTTTTTTGGGACGGCGCAGCAGTTGCAGAGGTCCCGCGCTCTTCCCCAACATATTGAAATTAAATGCTGGAGGATGGCGTGAGAGCTCTGCAACTTCCCTTACCTTGATTCACACGGCTGGTGTGACATGTCGCCATGGCAACGCAGCATCAAATGACACGCGGGGTCATGTCACATGACCCCGTCGCATCATTTGACGCTGGGTACAAGGTGGGGGGCGAGGGGGGCAGGACAAAAGGTTTGTGCACCCCTACCCTAGTACATTGTTTGGAATATTCTCTGAATATATCACAGGTATCACCCACCTACCTATAGTAACACTATATTGAGAGTACTGTCTAGAGAGAGTTAGAGAGAGGTCCTTCCCCTCGTATATTCCGCAACGATGTGGGAAGCATTGTCCTAGTGGTAGGAGTTAGAAGGTATTTGATTATAATCATTGTCTCCCCTAGTCCCATCAGCTATAAATGTCACAAAAGATTGCTGTGTGGGAGGTAAGACACAGCTGCAAGACGTTGGCCGGTCCTGTGTCATAAAGACAACGTTTGGTGGGTTAAAAAGATTAGAGCTTGAGAAAGGGTCATTGTGACCCCAAAACCCTCAAGTTTCCTGCTGCTTTTTTGATTGAATAAATGTACATTTTTTTTCTGTCTAAAATACAACAGTGCAGCGGACTTTAGTTTTTATTTTTGGGCTTAAAAAGAATGATTATGAAGGCCGAAATGAGAATTCATCAGAGAAGGTTGTTATATTAATAAAGATAGAGGATGAGACACGCACTCAGTCACATAGGTAACAGGGGTGGGGTACTTAGCTGCCGGTGCGCTGGTTCTGGGGGGCTCCTGAAGTCCCAATATGATCCAGTATACAATGAAGAAACAGGCACACGGTCTAATCATCAAGAAGGTTTAATATGCCATAAAGACCAACGTTTCGGCAGTCTAGTGCTGTGAGCCTTCACCTTGAGAAAGGCAGTATTAGACTGCCGAAACGTTGGTCTTTATGGCATATTAAACCTCCTTGATGATTAAGACCGTGTGCCTGTTTCTTCATTGTATACTTGTTATATTAATAACACGTGAATTTAGGAATGCCAATCTCACCACCCCCTGAGGAGCTCGGTCTGTGGCAGTGGGGTTTATTCCCTTTTATTTGCTGAATGTGTCCGCATTTCTATATTCTGCGTATTTACAATCTTTCTTTCCTGTAACTGTGCACTTCAAATCTAAAATGTAACAAGTGCTGTCTTTGGGCTCTTATTGAACCGATTCGCTTTTTTAATAGAGATTGAAAACCACATTTTCGGACACGTTTTGCTAAATATTTTTTTTTTTTTTTTTGTTAATTACATATTTTTCTAGCATAAGAGGGAGCGAGGGTTCCTGGGGTTTTACGGTCTTAAATGAATGCTGGCGGCGGAAGAAAAATTGGGGTGTAGTGTGACCGGTTGTTGGGGTGTTAGTACATCATTCCCTCTGGGGCAGTGAGTGAGGCAGCTGGATGTTATTAACCCTTTTCACATACACACAGGTGCACAGGGGTAACATGTACATGACGGGCACGATTCCTGAGTCATGTGATGTCGCGTTGCCATGGCGGGGTGCGTGAGGAGAGGGGGACAGCCGGCAGGGGGGCACAGGGAACTTTAGTTTCTATTCACCTTACTCTTCCCCAACGAGTTAAAACTGAACATCTGCTCTACAAATCGGAAACCCAAAGGTGATGTACTGTACTGTTTCAAAGCAAAGGTTTTAGCATGTCATTAATTACAATGGCAAAACAAGACCTGCTCTTTCTAGCTGTAAATTCATATTAATTGCTTCTAATTATATTATTCATATCACGTATTGCAGAAAAGCTGTCCTATTTTCTTTCGGTTCTTGTTGACATCCAAAACTCAAATCCAACTTTTGTGTTATGAAAGCGAAAAGTTTGCATTAAAATACTTTGCGCAAGCTTGTGCAAAGTATTATCACGCAAACTCTTCACTTCCCTAAATCTCCGTCACTGTCCCCTCTGAGGCCGCGTTTATAGTGCCGGCGATGGCGACGCGAACCGATAACGTCGCCCGTCGCCGCCTGCGAAAGTTGCACTTCAAGTTTGCGCGACGTCTCTGGCGACAAGGCCAGTGACGTCACCAAGGCGGAGAGCAGGGTGCAATAGGCACTCTGTGATTGGTTTAGAGACAGTCACATGTGGCGACTGCCTCTTAAAAAATCAAATAACACTGACTACAACATTTTTGCTCGCTCCGTCGCTCCTACTATAAGCGCATGAGACGGATTCAATGTATTTGTTTTGGAGAGACGTCGCCGTCGCCAGGCACTATAATTGCAGCCCTAGCTTTCCAGAAATGACTACATCAGAGTGATGGCTGCAGAAAGAGGTTGTTCCTGACTGTAAGGTGAACATCTGAAGATGCTTAATGCAACACCGTGGGCTTTTATAACTAGAACCAGGAAGGTTTGCTGGAAGGGTCAATTCACATCGCACACACAGACCTGCTTGTTCCTGAAGTCAGCCAAGCTCTCTCCTGCTCTCTCTCTCTGTCAATACTACAATAGAAACCAGATGCAGAACAAGAAAGGCTGCATTCTAACCATGCTCTAAAATGGGGAACCCAGCCCTAAGCACAACAAAAACTCAGACAACAGCTATTTCACTAAAAGGAAAAGAAACGAGGTTTGTATGTGGACCATACTGTATCTCACTGGGGTGGTGCGCGTTTTCCATTGTTCTTTCACATGCCAAATAAACATTTCCTAAGTGACCTGAGCAATGTGAAGTACACTTTAGGAGAATATACAGCACCTCCGAGGATGAACTTGGAAAGTTCCCTTGATAGCTTCAGTAAAGACACACAAAAAAAAGTTAACGAGCCCACAGAAATATTTCATTGTCTATCAGACATCGTTTGGATGTGCAGTAACATGTCTTTCGGCATAACTCTGCTTAGTAGTATGATCCATGTATCTCAATCGGCAAATATTAATTATATTAATGTGGGAATATGCATGGAAATTACACATGCTGCTTTGGTATTAGGGGGGTCAATGCCTTCTGTACGGCTTCACAAAAGCATTAGCTAGCTGCATTATATTCAGCCTGTACTGCTGAAGCTGGAATACACAGTGAGATATACGCGTAATAAACCATTCTGAAGTCAGATCTGTGGCTGTGGCTTCCAGTACTGGCAGAATAACAGAAACTCTACAAATAGCAGTATCTGTTACTAATCACTAACACTCATTATCTCAAAGGGCTATCAATTATCGCTAGTGGCTGCCAATAAAGTATCCTCCTCCTCTACGTCATATTGCGTATACCTAGGTCCGGTTTAACCATTTGGTGAACTAGCTGGGCGCCTACGGCGACAGAATTTGTGGGGTGGTAGGCGCCTAGTTTGTCTAATGCAGTTTCCTAACCAGGTGGGAAACCCCCAAGCAGGGAGAGAGCAGGGCTGCTGCTAGGAGGCTGGCAGGTTCCTGCTTCCTGATTGGCTGCTGTTGGGTAATGCAGCCAATAAGGAGAAGCTGTCAGGATGCTGGGGGTGGGGCCAAGCAGAGGAGCCAGCAGCACGGACGGAAGAGTCCTATGTGTGTTTATGTCCAGTTGTGTGTGGCTGTGCTGTGTGTATCCCTTCTGATGTGTGTCCGTCACACATCACATTTATTGCCCTTTTAAAATTGCCGTCCTGCAGCCTGTATGAATTTGAGTTTCGGCGTCTCCAGTTAGGATTGTCAGCGTCTCTCCAAGCGGCCGCGTCTCAACGCCGACTCTCCACCCGATGACGTCACTGGTTTGCCGCCTCTCGCACCATCGTGCTGCCACGTGTGTAAGAAGCTTGGGTGGAGCCTGCGTTCTGCTCCTAGATTACACCAGATTTATCAAAGAAAAGGGTCCCATAAAATACAATGGGATTACTTAGGCGGGATTGCTGCTTTCACGTAGGCAGCATGTACTGAGCGTAGTTGGACCAGGAATGCCGTGCCACTGCTTCCGCTGCCCGGTTATAAACTGTATTAACTCTTCTGGTATTTCATATGGTTTGGAGAACACGAGACGTGCAGGTTATAGGGGACTGGCGAATGTGTTGTAGCCTCTCTATGACAGCTGGCCATACTCAGTGCAGCATTTAGGAACACTGGCATGTTTCAGGTCAGTGGTTATCAACTCCAGTCCTCAAGAACCCCCAACCAGTCAGGTTTTCAGCATATCTCAGCTTCCGCACAGGTGGCTCAATCACTGCCCATCAGACACTGATTGAGTTTCCTGTGCTGAAGCAGGGATATCCCTAATACCTGGCCCTTGAGGATTAGAGTTGGCCAGTCAACGACTAAGCCACCTGTGCTGAGGCAGGGATATCCTGAACACCTGACCTGTGGGGGGTCTTGAGGACTGGAGTTAAGCGCCTTGTTTTTGGTAACGCAGGGCCGGAGTCTCACACATACAATGCTGCATTAAAGCAGCCATACGGGTTTCATTCTTCCATTCTTTTATTATTATTACAGGATTGAAGCAGGGGGTCTCTGGAGCTGGACTGTGCCAGTTTCCGCTCTGGGGACCCCCCTGGTTCCAGTGATACCGACCGCCGTAGCAGTGCCGGTATCTATTTTCCGTTTAAATGCCCATGTCACGCGAGCCAATAGGAAGCCACACTGGATGACGTCACAGCTTCCTATTGGCCCGCGTGACATTTAAACGCCGCCATTATGTTAGGCACACAGTCTCCCTAACTGCAGAGATACCGGCACCGCCACGGACGTAAGTATCTCTAGAAGCAGGGGGTCCCCGGAGCTGAAATAAACACTGTTTAGCTCCAAAGACCCCCTTGCTTCAACCCTGTAAATATAAAATAAATCATTTAAAAAAAGTATTGCTGCCTTAACTCCTTCACAGCTGGAAATGCTGAGTAATCGTTGCCCCTTCTGTACCGTTCCATTTGGTTTCTCCATTTATTTCAGGCCGAGATACTATTAAATAGTCAGCCTGTGAGATGGAATAAAAGATACATTATCTGTGAGAAGGAAAGGCTAAGAGAGCCAACTCTGGGTTACAGACGAGGGCCGTTTCCATTCAGATATGTGCACACATTACACACATTGCTGCGGTATAATCACGCTGGATATATGTTTGGATAAAAACCAGCCATATACAGCTGCTGGAGCGGGGGGACCTATTACCTAATAAAACTGCACTGGGCCATCTCCCCGGCCGCTCATTCAATATCCATCATTTCTCTGCTCAGATGAACAGATTTATGTTGGCTGTAAACTTGCGAAGGCCTCGGAACGCCTGAGTTTTCTGAGCTAAATCCCTTTATATCCAGGGACATTCCATATTCACGGCGCACTGCATGTTGGCAAGAGGGGGACGGAGCGGAGTCTTCTGAGGGTGACCGTGCGGTGCTATTAACCTCTTCACGGTCAGAGGATCCTGAATCACACTGTGAAAGGGTTAAGGCAAGGGTGGCCAACTCCAGTCCTCAAGGACCACAATCTGGTCAAGTTTTAAGGATATCCCCGCCTCAGCACAGGAAGCTCAATCAGTGGCTGAGTCATGGCAGACACTTTTCCAGGTAAGGTCTCCCCACAGCTCCATCGAGACAGACACTTTCCCTGGTGCCTGGACATTTATTTATTTATTTATTTATAAAATATTTTACCAGGAAGTAATACATTGAGAGTTACCTCTCGTTTTCAAGTATGTCCTGGGCACAGAGTAAAACAAATAATACATGGTTACAAATACAGTTACATAAATGAACAAGGTATACATTTATATACAAGACATTGCATGCACAGTTAAAGAAAATATATATTATGAGCTTATGAAACAGTTACAGACCAGATTAAAGTGTGAGACAGCCTTAGATTTGAAAGAACTTAAGCTGGTGGTGGATATGAGAGTCTCTGGTAGGTTGTTCCAGTTTTGGGGTGCACGGAAGGAGAAGGAGGAACGTCCGGATACTTTGTTGAGTCTTGGGACCATGAATAGTCTTTTGGAGTCTGATCTCAGGTGATAGGTACTGCATGTGGTAGGGGTGAGGAGCTTGTTCAGGTAGCTGGGTAGCTTGCCCAGAAAGTATTTGAGGGTGAGACAGGAAAGGTGAACTTTGCGCCTAGACTCTAGTGATGACCAATCTAGTTCTTTGAGCATTTCGCAGTGATGTGTGTTGTAGTTGCATTGGAGAACAAAACGACAAATTGAATTGTAGAGGGTGTCAAGTTTGCTAAGGTGGGTTTGAGGAGCCGAGCCATATACTATGTCTCCATAGTCAATAATTGGCATTAGCATCTGCTGTGCAATACGCTTTCTGACCAGGAGACTTAGGGAGGATTTGTTCCTGTAAAGTACCCCTAGTTTGGCATAGGTCTTGGTTGTCAGGGTATCAATGTGCATCCCGAATGTTAAGTGGGAGTCAAACCATAAGCCCAGGTATTTAAAACTAGTGACAGGTGTTAGGGTGGTTTTAGCGTTGGTTCTAATCAGGAGCTCAGTCACTGGAAGCTTTACAAATTTAGTCTTGGTCCCAAATACCATTGTTACAGTCTTGTCAGTGTTTAAAAACAGTTTGTTTTGGGAAATCCAGTTTTCGAGTCTCAAAAAGTCAGACTGAAGTATGTGTTGAAGGTCAGAGAGGCTATGGCTGTGTGCATACAGGATTGTGTCATCTGCATACATGTGTATTGAGGCTTCCGTACAAGCTGTGGGAAGATCATTAATGAACACTGAGAAGAGTAGGGGCCCCAGAACAGAGCCTTGCGGGACACCACAGGTGATATCCAGGGGGTTGGAGTTAGAGCCTGAGATGGACACATGTTGGGATCTTCCTGATAGGTAGGACTGAAACCAGTTTAAAGCATGTTTCCCTATTCCAGAGCTCTGGAGTTTGTTAAGCAGGATAGCATGATCAACTGTGTCAAAAGCCTTTGCAAAATCTAGGAATACTGCACCAGTGAGTTGTCCCCGTTCCATTCCACACTGGATTTCATTGCAAACTTTTAGCAGGGTAGTTACGGTGGAGTGTTTGGGACGAAACCCAGACTGGAATTGGCTAGGGAAATTTGTCTTGGTGTAGAACTCGCTTAATTGGGAGTGGACACATTTTTCCATAACTTTGGATAGAATTGGGAGAAGTGAGATTGGCCTGTAGTTTGAGACAGTGTTTTTGTCCCCACTTTTGAAGATTGGGACAACTCTGGCAGTTTTCCAGGTCTTAGGGATATGGCCTGCAGACAGGATAGAGTTGACTATGGACGCAATTGGTTTGGCAATGGCTGGGGCACCAAGTCGTAGGAACCTAGATTGTAGTAAGTCGGGTCCACATTGGCTGCTTAGTTTTAGTTTGAGGAGCGCTTGTGTAATCTCCTCTTCAGATACTGGGCTAAATTGAAAATTGTGGGCAGTGTTGGGAGGGGGTGGGACTATAGGGGTACTCCCAGGATGAGATTCAGGTTTGGGGTTTGTGCTGTGTTTCGCTAATAGGTTAGTGGCACACCCCACAAAGTAATCATTGAATGCATTTGCAATGTCAGTGGGGTTTGTCAGAGTAATATCCCCCTTAGTGATATTACTTGGTTGTTGATGGTTAGGAGGCTGGAATATATTGTTGATAACCTTCCAGAAATTAGCTGGGTTTGATGTATTCTGGAGGAGATTGTCAGAGTAATATTGTGCTTTTGCATGCCTTGTTTGCCTTGTGCACACGTTCCGCAGGCATCTGTAGTGATTGAGATCCTTGGTAGTGCCAGTTACTTTGTAGCTTTTCCACAAGGCATCCCTGAACTGGTAGAGTGCTATAAGGTCAGGTGTAACCCATGGAAGGTGGGCCCCCCGTACCCTTATTTTGCGTAGTGGAGCATGGGTATCGCAGAGTTTTAAGAACTCGGATTGGAAATAGTCGAGCGCAGAATCAGGGTCGGGAATTAAATCGATTCTGTGCCATGGGCAGTTGGTAAGGTCATCCAGAAACTGTTGTGGGTTAAAGTTTTTAAATGTTCTAGTGAGGAGAACTTTGGGGCTTGAATGGGGCGGTTTAATTTTCCTTACACAGTACACTATTGCATGGTCACTGAAAATGTCAGGAAGGATGCCAGAGGATTGGATTCTGCTGGGGTTTGAGGAGAGAATCCAGTCTAGCAAGGGATGGTTATGCGACTTCAGGTTTATTCGTGTGGGTTGGGAAATGAGTTGCGATAGGTTAAGTGACTTGAGTTGTATCTGGATTTTGTGGTTTTTAGGGTCAAGCCAATTGAAGTTGAAATCCCCAAGAACTAGCAGCTCACTCTTCTCATTCAGAGAGGAAATGGAGGCAAGAAATTGGGTGATATCAGTCAAGGATTGTAGAAGGGCTTTAGGGGGGCGGTAGATGCCAGCAAGCAAGATGGGCTTAGAAAAGGGGAGGCAGATTTTGCCAACTAGAGTTTCAAAAGAGGGTGGACTTGGTGGGCAATGTAGCAGTGTAAATTGTAAGGTGTCTGCAATATAAAACAACACCCCTCCTCCTCTCTTTGACCTATCTCTCCTAAAAATGGAGTATCCCTGAATGGCGATATTTGCATCAGGGGTTTTAGAGGATAGCCATGTTTCTGTAAGAACGATGGCTTTGGGTTTATGCATAAGGCACCATGCCCTTAGTTCGTCTAGTTTGGGCAGCAGGCTCCGGATGTTTATATGGGCGACAGATAGCCCTTTTTGGAATTTAAAGGTGGAATTCTCAGGGGCATGGGACAGAGCTGAAATGGGAGGACCTGGGTTAGTTTCAATATCACCTGCTAGAGAGAGTAATAGTATGAGAAGAAATTTGGGTAGTTGTTTACAAGTTGTAAATTTGTGGTGTTTTCCATTAGAGTGAGCAGTGGTTGGTGTGCTTGTTTTTAGAGTTCTCCACCAACATTCAGTAGATAGTGCAAGGCTTTTGAGTAGTCCAGGGTGTATGGTGATGTTGGGTGCGGGCCAGGATGGAGGAGTTTGTAGTGGATAGAGGGAGTAACATCTCCATGAGGCCAGGAGAAAGAAAAAAGTTAAAATACATAGCAGGTTCATGATGCTAGAGGTAGGCAGTGTTGCATGGAGCTGTTATGAGCAGAGTGAGTGTGTGCAGACTAAACAGCAGGGGTGAACCTGTACATTGTCATGTGTTTTGCTGCATTGCAATGCTAGGGTCAATTCAGGGTTTCAGTGTTTTGTGCAGTCAGTTTTGGGAGAGGCTGCAGTGAAAGAAGTTGTAAACGGTGGGGGGTTAAACTATGCAGGCTAACAAGCTTGGGATCATAGTGTGATCTGAATAGCTTACCGTTTGTTGTCTTGAGTTAAAGAGTTTGCAGAAAGAAGCAGTCCCCAGTCACCTCTAGTCAAACTGTAGTCTAACTGTATCACTTAAAAACCTCACTTTAAATGCCTCACTGCCTAATGCAGTTCCTGCCCAATGCAGCTGAGCTGTTAGTATTATACACAAAAAAAAGTCACATGGCCTCCCCACAGCTACATCTCAGCAGACACTTTCCCTGGTGCCCGGGCATGACCTCCCCACAGCGCCATCTCAGCAGACACTTTCCCTGGTGCCCGGGCATGGCCTCCCCACAGCGCCATCTCAGCAGACACTTTCCCTGGTGCCCGGGCATGGCCTCCCCACAGCGCCATCTCGTCCGACACTTTCCCTGGTGCCTGGACATGGCCTCCCCACATCTCCATCGCGGTAGACACTTTCCCTGGTGCCCGGGCATGGCTTCCCCACAGCTCCATCTCAGCAGACACTTTCCCTGGCGCCTGGACATGCCCTCCCCACAGCTCTTCCCTGGCGCCCAGGACAGTAAGTCTTGCTACATGACGGTATCATACCGTCTTTTCCCACTAGTTTTGTCACCGGTTTACAACAGTAAAAGTTTGATAAATAGAACCCATTATACAATGATTTATTGATACATTGATTCACATCCTAAAAGGCGCTTTTATAATCCTATACACTGGACTATATTCAATCCTGGATCTTGACACATAGCCCCCAATGACTAATGAAAACAGCTGTGATACCTCTAACCTTTTCCCTAATTTTATTCTTCACGGTTTATGCCTCATCCCTGGCTTGGTTTTTGATTCCCACCAGAACAATATTTAAGACGTCTGTGCTGTGATTTTATGATCATCTTGCAGGGGTTCTGAGTTCAGCAGGACAAGCACGGTGACGGAGCTGAAGTCTTCCTGTTTTGCAGATAAGCAAAGCTTTAAAAAGTCTGCGAACGGAGAACCAGCAAAAACATGATGGGAAGTGTATGTTCTGGCAGACTTTTTACAATTTATTGTACATTAAAAATACTGACTTTGTCCCGTAATAAAGGAAAGCACGTTAAAAGAAATAAAAGAATGAGTACCGGAAGTACAGAGAGGATTGTTATATAAACACATCACCAAAAATGTAACTGACACAGCACAGAGGTGAAGCAGGTTATTACGGAGTGTAGCTTTCTAGCAGAAGAATGCGCACTGCAGTCTAAACAATGTTATATATATATCAGCTTCACTTAGTTGACATAGTTATGTGTCAAGTATCATTCTCAATCTGAGAAATGGGATTTCGCCAAAAACTGGACGTTCTTGTGAAAATATCTGGGGGTGAAATGTTTTGTGATCTTTTGCTAAACTTCAAATATATGACAGATGTTAGGTGTCACCCACATTTTGACGTGTCTTCCTTGTTATTGTTTATCTACGGAAGAAACTGCGTGCTAGATATTGAAAAAACGAGTACAGGTCACTCTGTTTGAAAAACAAAGTTGGTTTCTATGGTTTACCAACTTAGCACTAGAGACAGGACCATTTTTGGGGGCGGATTTGGATCGGCAGCAGATGGGACGGTTCCTTTGGTCCGTGGATTTCCGACGATCCATTTGAAAAAGGCCGATTCGCGTTTCGCGGATTTAAAAAAATGATTATTATTACCAATGCACTCCGCGGATTCAGCAATCCGTTGGCGGATTCTTAAGAAGTGTGGGGCCCCCCGGCGGCACGGGGCTCAAGGCGACCACCTTGCTCGTCGTGCCCTAAGGTCTGCCCAATTAAAAGTCCCTGGCGCCCTTCATTAACACCACCACTTACAACACCAGCGCCCTGAGAAAGGTAACCAAAGACACTGAGCACCTGGACACAAATAATGACCCTTCGATGTAGCACTACTTTCCAGCTGGGCAAGGAGGGGTAACATGTTATAGGCTTTCTAGCTAGGAAAATAAGCACCGCATCAAACAGCACGCGATAACCATGCACACGGCTATCCAAAGAGGCACGTTTGGGGGACACGCCAGAGAGAGGAAATAATGGCGGCAGACACGGCAAACACAAATTATCAGGGCTGAGTTACAGAGAGATGTGGACAACCTTTTATAATGCTGCGCCTATAGTGCCCGCGAATGGCGGCGTGACGGGTGACATCACCCGTCGCTGCTAGCAAAAGTTATGTTTTGCTTTGCAATGGCGTCGCGGGCTTCCGGGCATTTGATTTGTTCACGGGCTGTCAAATGATGCGACAGCCCTTGAAAAATCAAATATTCCCGGCTTCCAAAGTCCGCGACGTCGCTACGTCGCATTGCCGCCGTCGCGCTTACTATAAGTCACGCGACGGCAATGTATTTGTTTTTGGGCGGCGTTGCGTCGCCTGTTGCGGGCACTATACGCACGACCTAAGAGTCTCAGGAGAAATACTATAACTGGAAAGTTCAGAGATTAAATCTGTCATCTGAGTATTAACAGAAAAGTACAACACCATATTCCGAGTGCAGTAGGAATGCATTATACCTTTAATTTAACCTATTGGTTAACCTGGTGGTCCGGCAACATATTCTTAAGCAATGCTGGCCCACCACGCAGCAATGGCCAAAGGGGCTACAAGGTATATGCCCCTTTACTCTGCATACAGAAGAAATCTTAACCCTACTTCTGTTGCGTGTTCCTTATTGAACGGAGATAAATATTTACAATAACAACAACAACTTTATTTCACATTGCGCTTTCCTCCCAATGGGACTCAAAGCGCCTCACAATTACTGTATACATACTGCAGCGCGGTATGTATGTTTGTTGCAGACACAGACCCTGTTCAGAAGAGCTTACAATCTATGTTTTTGGTGCCTGAGGCACAGGGAGATAAAGTGACTTGCCCGGTCACAAGGAGCCGACACCGGGAATGGAACCAGGCTCCCCTGCTTCACACTCAGTGCCGTTGTTTTCTGATGTACTGAGCCGTTCCTTCAGCCCAATAATAATAATGGACAGACTTTTGGGAGTTAACAGGAGGACCTTTCTATGTCCTGCTTTGGTGAACAATGTTGCATACGTTATTTTTGCTCATCCGTTGGGTTGCCACAAAGAAACGCAGGCTCCAAGGTTATCCAATAAAGGTTTAACTTCATTGAAGATATAGCTTTTATTTTATCTTGCTAAATAATGTAACTGAAATGTACGGACAGAGAAAGAACAGCTGCAATGTTGTCTCCCGAAGGTTAGCTCTCTAAGGCTAGTGAATCAAATTCAGCAGATTCCACCCTTCTTGTATATCCCCATTTGCCTGTAAACTCTTGCATTTCAAGACTCTCTTGCATCAGAACTGGGAGACATTGTACTCATGATGGAATATGGTGATCAAAACTTTTAATAACATGTATTTCCAAACTGCCCCAAAGAATTGTATATCCTATCAAAGATTTAGAACTACAGTATACACAAAATCCCTCCCTACCTAAATGGACGGACCTCCCCAAACTCATAGACACACAACTAAGGCAGAGCTCATACACTGCGCTTGCTAGCGCGCCGCGCGGCTGCAGCGCAAGCGATCCCTGCTCATAGTGCTGGCGGCGATGAGGGGGCGTGGCTATGACGTCACTGAGCTGGTTCGCCTTTATTGGCTGAACCGCTCACGTGACGCGGCCGCCGCTTGAAGACACTTTTTTTGTCTTTTCCAAAAAACGGTTGCGCCCTCGTGCTCCGTCGCTCTTGAAGCGGCCTCAAAGGGATCCTGCAATTTATGGTCGGCGCGTGCGTGCGCACACGCTCCATCGCACACAGTTCGATCCCAGCCTTACACCTCAAGCACCCAACAGACAGGCACAAATTAGAGAGATCAGCA
The DNA here is from genome assembly GCF_040206685.1 of Ascaphus truei. Lineage (NCBI taxonomy): Eukaryota > Metazoa > Chordata > Amphibia > Anura > Ascaphidae > Ascaphus > Ascaphus truei. The sequence goes on along the minus strand of NC_134485.1, from coordinate 10,807,954 downwards.
GGACGAGTCTCTTCGCCAGAATACTCTAGAAGGGATCAGACACCGGGTGACATTCTTCAGGCCACAGGTTGGGAACCACTGCACTATTTAGATTGAAGGGCATTTTATTAGCAAAGATATCAGGGCTGCTGTACGTTTTGACACCTCAATGGACCAATGTGACAGTTCTTCACATATATAGAAATGTATAGAATGTTTATGATATATTTGCAGGAGACTTCATTACCGCCTATTTCTTCTCCTTAGCTACACAAAGCAAAGATGTAAAGATAATGGTACGAGGAGGAGTTTTATTTATTTGCATGCCCAAGCTTACATTTATTTATATTGGGGGAAAAATACTTATCTTTTAAAAATCTGCTGTATTTACACATTTTAAACACGGTTTACAAATACATTTGCTCTCTTGATTAATACTACAGTATTAGGCTTTCCTTTGATTAATAAGATATCACTGGGTTTCTCAATGCATCTCATTCACTGCTAGAGAAGTGAGTCACATGCACTTTGCTGTTCCTATGGCATCAAAAGAGTCAAAGTCTCTCTCTTCTAAAGAAAAATATACAAGTACACAACCAACTCACTGCGATCACACTGGGTAGATGGCATCTCTCATAGCATAGACAGCTTGTCTATGCTATGCTATGGGAGACGCCATCTGCCCAGTGTGATCGCAGTGAGTTGGTTGTGTCCCCATAATCCATCTACCGGCTGGGCATTCGAGGCTCCTTAAAGATACCTTTTATGTGAACATTGCATATTTATTTCTTGTAAGTGTGCATTGCCTACCACCTATTTTTATAAATAAATATTCATCTTCCTACTGTGCAGATAATGCACTAGGGGGGTGCGCTTCTTTCTTTTCTTTTTCATTTCAGTTGTGGAATTGATTCCTCCTTTGGATTCGGCTGCCCCCCCCCCCCGCTATAACAATTGGTTATTAGCTTCTCGCTGGTTTGAAGCCTGGAATATTACCTGGACTATCAAGTTTGCTTAATTGTTTTAATTCATTTATATATTTTTTTCTGGGTCTTATTCATATTTTTATGTTTAAGGTTTGAGGACATTTTGTTTGTGGTATTGCGCTGTTGTGTTGTGTTGTGTTGTGTTTATATATATACAGTATACATAGGAATGGCTTCTCTCTACTCCCCTGTTTCACGTGGACGAAGCTTATGCCTAGACGAGGTTCCCCAAGCCGTAACCTTGAGGCAGAGCAGGATCAGCCCAACCAGAGGGTCCTTGGCGAACTCTAACCCAGAAGGCCACAAGGTGGTATTCAGCACCCGGGATGGGGATACTGATGACCAGCCTGAGAGGGTCTATTACACGGCCCAACTGGGGCCCACAGGACAAGGAGCTCCACAGACTCTATTCAGGAGTGAAGTGAAAGTAGTGACTGAGCCTTAATCAATGGCGATTAATAAAGCTCCTGTTTGTATGAATGAAGTTCCCTGGTGCCCATCATTGCATTATCAATGTCCAGCCTGCACGGATCCAGCACCCTGACAGGGTAACGCGCTCTGAGCACGCCCTGTAAATAGACACTCGATGTAAACTCCACACGAGCCGGGCAAGGAAGGCTAAACTGTCACCACCAAAGGTGCGTCCTTCCTTAACGAGCAGTGGATAGAATACATTTTCCACGTTTCTTTGCCATGTTCTCCATCAATTATCTTGTTGATTTACTATCCTCACTGTATGTTGCATTTACACAATCACAAACTTGGAATAAATATATATATTTCATGTATCAGGTTCAGCCTTTACCCATTCAAGGTACTGTACAGTCGTGCCAACAAACAACGGTAAGCTAACCACATAGTATGAAATAGAGGCCCTTTTACACGGACAAACATCATTATTGACCAATAAGATTTCAATATCCACTTATAATTACATTTTGAATCTCAACGTAACATGGTTCCTCCTTTCTCCCAGAATGCAATGTTTATCTTATCTTCATGGTTTATTGGATTTCCCATCCAACTCAGGGAAGTTACATTATTCGACTGGAATTAAAGCTTCGGCTTGATTCTGTCTGCCATTTCATTCTTTCCCAGGCAGATGGTCCGTTGTTGATTTAAAGAGTCGTTAACTTAATGCTTCATTAAGTGATATCTTCAAAGCTTACGAACACAGTTGGTGCTAATGATATGCAAAAGAGGTGTTGTCTCTAACGACGCCTATCCATCGAGGTCCGTTATAGTAAACGTAGGGATTTAACAATGCGTTAGTTGGGACATCGTGGCGTGTCATGAAGGAGGTTAGTCAATTTGCGTTTGGCTGCTGATAACAAATTAAAAGTACGTTTATTAACATATTTATCTAAATCCACAGTCCGATGGAATGTTTAAACTGGTTATTCCAGTAGCCATAGATCGAGTCTTCCTCCAATAATGTTTTAATTTGAGGGCATGACCACTAAATGTAGGAACCCCTCTCTCCACATCCCCTCCAACATGCCGCTGGTAGCAAGTTGGAAATGGCATGTAGCCGTGAGGTAGTCAGGTACCATTTACTGTATGTAAGATTTTGATATTGGTTGCCTTTATTGTGGAATATATAGAGAACTTTGCAGTGGGCTCTAGAACATCTTCCCACTCTTCTAAATCTAATTTGGAACCTATATATCTTCCCCATCGTCTCAAAAAATGAAGTTTTATAACCTGTCATCTGCTGATAGAAGCTGATATAACAGGGATATAGTTCCTTTGTTGTAGTGGGCACTGGAATAAAGGATTTAGAAGCTTATAATTGCCTTATCTCTAATCACTGAGAGGAGACAGTGTCTCAGTTGTAAATATTGTAAAAAAAAATGGCTATGCGGAGTATTCAATTGGTCAATGAAAAAAACTAAAAGGTTTAATTATGGCTTCATCAAAGAAATTCATGATAGCGTTATGTGTTGGTGACTGCCAGAATTCAAAAGCTCTCTTGCATAATCCTGCAGGGAATTGTGGGTTATTTAGAATATGGGTGAGCTGGGATGGGCTTGATTCGAGGTCATTAGTTGCATAGGAGGAATCCCAGACCCTCGGAGAATGGGGAATGATGGGGTGTGAGAAAGACCCCAACGGCCTGTCTTGTTTAGGGAGCCAAAGACAAGAGGTGAAATCTTCTACTTGAGCACCTTCTCTCTCTAGATCAATGCATTTTGGCCTCTGGGTAAGGACCAATAAATAGGGTGACTTAAACTTGCCACTCTATAGTACAATATGAGGTCTGGGACAGCAAGACCTCCCTTCAGACTGTGACTACACATAAAGGTACGTCTAATTCTACAGTTACCCCATTCCAAATGAAGTTTGGAAATGACTTCTCCACGTCTCTGATATAAGGTATAGGAACCTCTATTGCGAAAACTGATTGAGTATAATGTACGTGATAAAGCATTCATTTTAATGGTGGCGATTCTCCCTATCCAACACAGAGTGTATTCCTGCCACGCTTGCTTATCTTTCTTGATCTGGGTGAAGACAGGAGGATAATTTAAATCAAATAGGCCATTTAATTTGTTGGAGATATAAAACCCCAAGATATTTTAGGCTCTTTTCTTTACAATTAATATTATACAATCACTTCGGGGAATCCAGAGTGCACTGCAAAGTGAAAGCCTCTGATTTGGATTTTGACGGTGTAATTTGATAACAGGCTAAAATGATCCAATTTAGCAAAGAGAGCAGGAAGGGAAATCAGAGGTTCAGAGAGTGAGAGGAAGTACGTTGTCTGTGAACAGTGAGATTTTATCATATATTTTAATACCTTTTATCTGTCTGTTTAATCTTACCCTTGATGCCAGGACCTCCACATGCAGAGCAACAAGAGGGGTGAGAGAGGACAACCCTGTCTAGTCCCATTTTGTATAGAAAATTGTTGGGATATATGTACCAGGGCTTTAATCATTGCAGAGTAGGCTGTATACAGAGCCCTAACATAATTAATCAATCTTTTCTCCAATTTAACTCAGGACAGTAATTGGAATAAAAAGGTCCAAATGACTCTGTAAAATGGTTTTCTGTGACTAAGGCCAAAATTATTAAAGGGGTTGCCATGGTTGATAATTCTACGAATATTTCCGGCTGCCTGTCTCTCCGGGACTTGGTCTGTGTGAACCAAAGCCCCAAGGAGTATGTTAAGTCGAATAGCTAACATTTTAGTAAAGATCTTAGTATCGACATTAGTAAGGGATATATTTCTATAGCTGGCACATATTATTTATTCTTTTTACAAAAGTCTCCAAGCTGCTAAACTAGGGCTAAAAACATCTGGGCCCAGTGTATCAAGTCAAAAGAGGAGCAAAACAAACAGGGGTGTCAAAGACAAAGCAATCAGATAGGTAACAGGGCAACACGGATCTCTGCAAAAAAGCCTATTTATTGGGCCAAGTAATAGTTTTTTTGCAGAAATCCGTGTTGCCCTGTTACTACCTATCTGATTGCTGAAACTTGGAGTGTAGACAGGGATTTCCTGAACCAGGAGCACCGGTGAATATAAGTATTTTTCTTTTTTTTGGTGTGCAGCAATATCTCTTGTTTATGTCAAAGACAAAGCCATATTGATTTCAATGAGCTTTCTCTCTTTGATGCACACGGTGCACATTTTGCACACTACCTTTGCCTTGATCCATATACAGTACCCGCTGGCTTTGAATGATCACTGAACAGGAATCCCATTCAGATACAGAACATGTTCCTTGCATGAATATGATGCAGTGACTTTCCAACCAGTTCCTCCTCCATGTTATGGGCCGGAACGACTTTGATAAAGATTATTTCTGAAAGTCTGGCTAAAAGCAAAACAAGGAAGACATAAAGCAAGCGGAGGAACGCTGGCTGCGGTTGGATCAGACAAGGGGTTTATGAGAGGAGATCTGTGACAAACTATTTCTGTCTGTCTCTATGCATCTTGCTGCCAGATCCTGATTTGTAGAAGCCAAGACTGTGAAATCGAGGCAGACGTCAGCTTCAAGCTCCCTTGTATTTTGCTGACTTCATGGTAAGTAGATGGAAGAGAGCATCCAGCTGGACCTGTACCATTTGTAAGTGCAGGCTGCGGTGGCGCAAACACACACGAGGCTGTATCAGATGCCTAAGGATATCATTCTCCTGTTTAAAGGAGCAGTTTTCCTAGGACCAAAGTAGATTGATGGTAGTGATATGTTTGGTAGGATACATGTTATACAGCGATAGTGAACTTAATTGCTTCTGCTGATAACACAATGTATCGTTAGTGTTGTCAGGCGGCTTCTCAAAAAATACTGGACACAATGTTTAAAGGCGCGACGTGCTCGAGACACATACACACACCTCTCTCTGCTCCATGCTGTTTCCTCCTCTCCTTGGCCCCATCCCCAGGCTGCAGCAGCCAATCAGGATAGAGGAAGCTGCCCAGCCCCCTAGCAACAGCCCTGCTCTCTCCCTACTCTGTGAAATCCAGTGCCCGTCGTCCCCCCCAAGCCGGTCAGGCCATTATGTCCAGAGAGGTATTACCGCTAACTTTTTACTGTGCATAGTGTTCAAATACAGGACAGTCTGGTTCAAAACTGGACACTCGACAACCCGATCTATCGTGATCATCATTGGATGATATTTCACTGGGGTTTGCCTTCCTCTGGATCAAAATACTGTAAATACAAGTATTGGATAAGTATCTGTCGTCAAAATGTAATTACTAGAGGTTGAACTTGATGGACAAAGGTCTTTCAACCTCATCTACTGTGTAACTATGTAACTGCTACTATGTAATTACGCAGAATATCAGCATTTCCATAGGGTTCAATGGCAGTGATAACACAGAATATCATAGCATATCCCCCTACGTGCAATAATCTGTTACCTTTGTAAGTAGTTTCAAATAATGTAACAAATCTTTCATGCGGTCTACTAGCAATCATAATAATAATAATAATAATAATTGCCCGTCAATAAAAAAAAGGTCTGTGACTGTGCTGGCCTTCTTCATCAAAATGTTTTCGTGTTTCCAAGGTAACGAGATGCTTTGTTGGGTTTTACTACTTTTACTTTGTTTCTTATGTTGTGCTAAGTATAATTGTGAAATCATTTCGATAAGAAAATTGTCAATCCCCCTTTTCCCCCTTATTCTTTAATGGAAATTAACGATGCCATCACTATTTTAGCAGATAAACGTGATGGAGATACTGAATCCGATGAGCATTCATTACCCAGGACCTGGTGAAAATAAAAACGGATATACTGTAGCTAAAGAAGCCCATACAACTTAAACAAATAAACAATAAAAACAGGTCTCTTGCCTGAATTGTTTACAGTATATTTGTAAGGAGCCCCAACCCCCACTAATAGCGCGTCTGAGATCAGATGCATTGTAAGGAACCCCAACCCTCTCAATAGCGCGTCTGAGATCAGATGCATTGTAAGGAACCCCAACCCTCTCAATAGCGCGTCTGAGATCAGATGCATTGTAAGGAACCCCAACCCTCTAATAGCGTGTCCGAGGTCAGATGCATTGTAAGGAACCCCAACCCTCTCTAATAGCCCATCTGAGATCAGATGCATTGTAAGGAACCCCAACCCTCTCTAAAAGCGTGTCTGAGATCAGATGCATTGTAAGGAACCCCAACCCTCTCTAATAGCGCGTCTGAGATCAGATGCATTGTAAATTCTTCTGTATTTGGTACAATTTTTAAATGACCTGAACATTGCAGGGAACCCTTTAGGGACGCCCGGGGAACCCTGCTTGAAAAACACTGGCATAACCAATAGTGGTCCACACATCATCCAAGTGTATCTAATGGGCAATTACTGCACCTGTTTTGGGGTCCTGTGCCCAATTAATACCAAAGCAGCTGTTCCTACTGAACGTATTTCTGCCTGCGTGGTGTGAAGCTGAGAAGTCCTCCAGCAATCACTGGTTACACTTTGGAACCTGCAGCTATTTCAATTAAGAAGGGAATTGTTAACACAGAACCTCAAAATAGATATGATAAACATTTTTATGAGTATAAACATTGCTGCTAGTGAGTCTGTATATAGCATGTATATATAAACACAACTTTTAATGCTTGCTATTTTTGCATATACTGTAGAAAGCGTCTTAAATGAATAGAAATCCATATGAAGTACTGGGACGCACCTCCATCACTCACAGAAGAGGAACCACAGTTTCCACGTGCCAACTGTAAGGCTAGGTCCCCGCCGCAGCCGTGTGCGCGTGCGGCCGTGTGCGTGCCTCCCACCAGCCCCTTACCTCCTCCCTATGAGTCCCCGCTGCGTGCGCGCCTCCCACCAGCCCCTTACCTCCTCCCTATGAGTCCCCACTGCGTGCGCGCCTCCCACCAGCCCCTTACCTCCTCCCTATGAGTCCCCACTGCGTGCGCGCCTCCCACCAGCCCCTTACCTCCTCCCTATGAGTCCCCACTGCGTGCGCGCCTCCCACCAGCCCCTTACCTCCTCCCTATGAGTCCCCACTGCGTGCGCGCCTCCCACCAGCCCCTTACCTCCTCCCTATGAGTCCCCACTGCGTGCGCGCCTCCCACCAGCCCCTTACCTCCTCCCTATGAGTCCCCACTGCGTGCGCGCCTCCCACCAGCCCCTTACCTCCTCCCTATGAGTCCCCACTGCGTGCGCGCCTCCCACCAGCCCCTTACCTCCTCCCTATGAGTCCCCACTGCGTGCGCGCCTCCCACCAGCCCCTTACCTCCTCCCTATGAGTCCCCACTGCGTGCGCGCCTCCCACCAGCCCCTTACCTCCTCCCTATGAGTCCCCACTGCGTGCGCGCCTCCCACCAACCCCATACCTCCTCCCTATGAGTCCCCGCTGCGTGCGCGCCTCCCACCAGCCCCTTACCTCCTCCCTATGAGTCCCCACTGCGTGCGCGCCTCCCACCAACCCCTTACCTCCTCCCTATGAGTCCCCACTGCGTGCGCGCCTCCCACCAGCCCCTTACCTCCTCCCTATGAGTCCCCACTGCGTGCGCGCCTCCCACCAGCCCCTTACCTCCTCCCTATGAGTCCCCACTGCGTGCGCGCCTCCCACCAGCCCCTTACCTCCTCCCTATGAGTCCCCACTGCGTGCGCGCCTCCCACCAGCCCCTTACCTCCTCCCTATGAGTCCCCACTGCGTGCGCGCCTCCCACCAGCCCCTTACCTCCTCCCTATGAGTCCCCACTGCGTGCGCGCCTCCCACCAACCCCTTACCTCCTCCCTATGAGTCCCCGCTGCGTGCGCGCCTCCCACCAGCCCCTTACCTCCTCCCTATGAGTCCCCACTGCGTGCGCGCCTCCCACCAACCCCTTACCTCCTCCCTATGAGTCCCCACTGCGTGGGGACTCCCACCAGCCCCTTACCTCCTCCCTATGAGTCCCCACTGCGTGCGCGCCTCCCACCAGCCCCTTACCTCTCCCTATGAGTCCCCACTGCGTGCGCGCCTCCCACCAGCCCCTTACCTCCTCCCTATGAGTCCCCGCTGCGTGCACGCCTCCCACCAGCCCCTTACCTCCTCCCTATGAGTCCCCGCTGCGTGCGCGCCTCCCACCAGCCCCTTACCTCCTCCCTATGAGTCCCCACTGCGTGCACGCCTCCCACCAGCCCCTTACCTCCTCCCTATGAGTCCCCACTGCGTGCGCGCCTCCCACCAGCCCCTTACCTCCTCCCTATGAGTCCCCACTGCGTGCACGCCTCCCACCAGCCCCTTACCTCCTCCCTATGAGTCCCCACTGCGTGCGCGCCTCCCACCAGCCCCTTACCTCCTCCCTATGAGTCCCCGCTGCGTGCGCGCCTCCCACCAGCCCCTTACCTCCTCCCTATGAGTCCCCACTGCGTGCGCGCCTCCCACCAGCCCCTTACCTCCTCCCTATGAGTCCCCACTGCGTGCGCGCCTCCCACCAGCCCCTTACCTCCTCCATATGAGTCCCCGCTGCGTGCGCGCCTCCCACCAGCCCCTTACCTCCTCCCTATGAGTCCCCGCTGCGTGCGCGCCTCCCACCAACCCCTTACCTCCTCCCTATGAGTCCCCACTGCGTGCGCGCCTCCCACCAACCCCTTACCTCCTCCCTATGAGTCCCCACTGCGTGCGCGCCTCCCACCAGCCCCTTATCTCCTCCCTATGAGTCCCCACTGCGTGCGCGCCTCCCACCAGCCCCTTACCTCCTCCCTATGAGTCCCCACTGCGTGCGCGCCTCCCACCAGCCCCTTACCTCCTCCCTATGAGTCCCCACTGCGTGCGCGCCTCCCACCAACCCCTTACCTCCTCCCTATGAGTCCCCGCTGCGTGCACGCCTCCCACCAGCCCCTTACCTCCTCCCTATGAGTCCCCACTGCGTGCGCGCCTCCCACCAGCCCCTTACCTCCTCCCTATGAGTCCCCACTGCGTGCGCGCCTCCCACCAGCCCCTTACCTCCTCCCTATGAGTCCCCACTGCGTGCGCGCCTCCCACCAGCCCCTTACCTCCTCCCTATGAGTCCCCGCTGCGTGCGCGCCTCCCACCAGCCCCTTACCTCCTCCCTATGAGTCCCCGCTGCCTCCTCACTTCCTGGCTCATTGCATACGGTGACGCGTCAGCCAGCAGGGGCTACAACGGGATGGTGTTCCCGTGCGGCCCATTCAGATTAGTCCCACTTAAAGGACTAATCCAAGCAAGGGGTCTCCAGGGCTGAACCCCATACATTCCCGTTCCGGGGGGCCCCCTGCTTCCCGAGATACTTATCTTCGATGGGGGGGTGCCGGTATCTCATCAAAGTTTAAAGCTCTGGCATCACGGCGGCCAATAGGAAGCCGGACCTGATGACGTCACCGCTTCCTATTGGCCCGCAGGGAGCTTTGAAAATCCGCCCTTACATGAACCCAGCTAGGGAGCTGGAGCAGCGACCGGCGCCCCCTACGCAGGAAAAGAATGGGGTTCAGCTCCGGAGACCCCTACGCAGGAAATGAATGGGGTTCAGCCCCGGAGACCCCTACGCAGGAAATGAATGGGGTTCAGCCCCGGAGACCCCTACGCAGGAAAAGAATGGGGTTCAGCCCCGGAGACCCCTACGCAGGAAATGAATGGGGTTCAGCCCCGGAGACCCCTACGCAGGAAATGAATGGGGTTCAGCCCCGGAGACCCCTACGCAGGAAATGAATGGGGTTCAGCTCCGGAGATCCATACGCAGGAAATGAATGGGGTTCAGCCCCGGAGACCCCTACGCAGGAAATGAATGGGGTTCAGCCCCGGAGACCCCTACGCAGGAAATGAATGGGGTTCGGCTCCGGAGACCCCTACGCAGGAAATGAATGGGGTTCAGCTCCGGCGCCCCCTACGCAGGAAATGAATGGGGTTCGGCTCCGGAGACCCCTACGCAGGAAATGAATGGGGTTCAGCCCCGGAGACCCCTACGCAGGAAATGAATGGGGTTCAGCTCCGGAGACCCATACGCAGGAAAAGAATGGGGTTCAGCCCCTGAGACCCCTACGCAGGAAATGAATGGGGTTCAGCCCCGGAGACCCCTACGCAGGAAATGAACGGGGTTCGGCTCCGGAGACCCCTACGCAGGAAATGAATGGGGTTCAGCCCCGGAGACCCCTACGCAGGAAATGAATGGGGTTCAGCCCCGGAGACCCCTACGCAGGAAATGAATGAGGTTCAGCTCCGGAGACCCATACGCAGGAAATGAATGGGGTTCAGCCCCGGAGACCCCTACGCAGGAAATTAATGGGCTTCAGCCCCGGAGACCCCTACGCAGGAAAAGAATGGGGTTCAGCCCCGGAGACCCCTACGCAGGAAATGAATGGGGTTCAGCCCCGGAGACCCCTACGCAGGAAATGAATGGGGTTCAGCCCCGGAGACCCCTACGCAGGAAATGAATGAGGTTCAGCTCCGGAGACCCATACGCAGGAAATGAATGGGGTTCAGCCCCGGAGACCCCTACGCAGGAAAAGAATGGGGTTCAGCCCCGGAGACCCCTACGCAGGAAATGAATGGGGTTCAGCCCCGGAGACCCCTACGCAGGAAATGAATGGGGTTCAGCCCCGGAGACCCCTACGCAGGAAATCAATGGGGTTCAGCTCCGGAGACCCATACGCAGGAAATGAATGAGGTTCAGCTCCGGAGACCCATACGCAGGAAATGAATGGGGTTCAGCCCCGGAGACCCCCTGCTTCAATCCAATGGGGAAAAAATAAACAAAAGAAACAAAAAGCTACAAAGAAGTGACGTAAAGAATAAAATGTGACTGGACCCACTCCGGACGGAGACCTTCTCAGTGTGGGCCGGGCTAACGGTACCAGGAAGAGTCTCGTTCGGCAGAGAGCTCCCTCCCCCTGCGTAGTGTGGAGAGGAAATCAGTATCGGGGCCTTTTTCTGTACATTTCATTGTTATTATATGTGGTTGTAGATACAATGGTCATAGAGTCCCCCTTCTCCTAAATATATGGGGCCATTTGCAAGCCTGACAAGTGCCACTCACTTGGAGTGAACCTCACACTCATTGTAGGTCAGTCTCATGGATCTGTAGTATCACGAGTTTTGAGGAGTCCCGTGAAGCCACCCCCTTTGTTGGTAGAGCATGCATTAAAACAGGGGTCGGCCAACGCCAGTCCTCAAGGGTCACCAACAGGTCAGGTTTTAAGGATATCCCGCGCTTCAGCACAGGTGGCTCAATCAGTGACTCAGTCGAAGAGTGAGCCACTGATTGAGCCACCTGTGCTGAAGCAGGAATATCCTTAACACCTGACATGTTGGTAGCCCTGGAGGACTGGAGTTGCCCCCTCCCCACCCCTGCATACTCCAGTCCTCAAGGGCCACCAACAGGTCAGTTGTTAAGGATATCCCTGCTTCAGCACAGGTGGCTCAATCAGTAGCCCAGTCTGGACAGCCATCTTGTTCTATCCCAAAATGTCCCCCACCTTGGCTAATTACTATAAACAAAAAAAGTAGTGATCGCTTCAATAAATGAGATTTCTCTGGGATTCCCGTTGTCTCAGTCCTCCAGCTATGCAAACAAGGATGAGTGGACAGGATCGCAACTTTAAAGCAGACACACACCATATAAACTGGTCTTTAACGTGTCAGATTTCCCTGACAGTTTCTATTCTCAGCTGGACATGTCCGGACGGTCCCCTTCTTGCCCCTTTTTAACAATCAAGGATCACGTCTTCAATTTACACCACATCCACAAAATTATCTCCTAAACTTGCAGAAAGATTATCACGTGAATGTAAACAATGGAATGTTCTATAGAAGGGGCGTGCAAACTGGGGGGCGCGGGATTTTTTTTTGGGGGGGGGCTATTGGCCCGCGCCATGTGGGACATTTAAACGCCGCCATTTCGTTAGGCACACGGGTTCCCTGGCTGCAGATACCGGCACCCCCTACGGAGGGAAGTATCTCTGAAAGCAGGTGGTCCTCGGAGATTAAATTAATGGGGTTCGGCTCAGGTGACCCCCTGCTTCAATCCTAGAACAAGGATGAGTCCCAGCTCCAAAGAGTTCACAATCAAATCGTCTGTGTGTGGGACATCGTAACCCTGTGCCCCCAAACACTGGGAGTGTCCTGTCCACAGCTGGTTTGTACTCATTCAGATCAGGCAGTGTGTGTGTAGCACTGTTCCACCTCTAGCCATATAACAGACCCTCAGCAAAGCGACACCTTGCGTTAAACCTTCACGGGCAGGAAGCCACATGGCTGGCTGCACCGATTCCAGCTGCCGAGAAGGAAAGACACCAGGAACAACATATCTTCAGCGGGTCTCTATTCTTTACAGCGCAGATTTGAGCCTTGAATTATCAAGCGATCCAGTGAAAACAAAACACTTTGTAGCACGGAAAACGTGTAGGTCACAATGCAGTGGCTGCTGCTTCTATTATGCTTCCATTCTAGTGATCCTAAAACACCTACATGCTTGTGTCACTGACTTAGGCCTTGCCCCCGCTGCCTACTACAGCGTCCGCTGTGGCGGACGCTGCGCGCACGAGAGCCCTCCCCGCAATGGCGCCGGGCCTGCTGCGAGGGGGGGCCGCAGTGCTCGCGCGAGAGCTTCTCCTGCTCTCAATAGAATTGAGAGCAGGACTCGCGTCGAGCGATTAGACACGCCCCCCGGCAGTTCAGCCAATGAGGGCGAACCTGCCGGGTGACGTCATGGCCGCGCCCCCGTCACTCCTCCGCCACGCCCCCCCGGTCTCTCCTCCTGCAGTGAGCTGCAGACCGGGGAATCGGCTGAACGCGCCGCCAAAAGCGCGGGCGCGCGTTACAGCGTAGAGACCGGGGCCTTAGCCTTACTTTGCTCCAGGTAGTGAGTTACCACCCACTTGTTATGCTGACTAGATTACAGTGGCCAGTACTCCCTATTTATAAGGAAGACTCCCTGGTAATTTGCTGAATAATGCAGCATTTCATATTTTCTGGCTGGATATTTCACTCAACCCAACGCAAAAACATGAACGATGAGGAGACGTGCCACGCTTTCCTAACAAATCTCATCGTTTCAAGAATTCCCATGTTGGGAGTTTGGGAGTGTTTTTATTATATTCTCGGTGTAAGTAAACACAGGCATTTAAAGCTCCAGACCAAGCAATAATAAAAAAATAAAAAAATCAGTTCTGTACTATGAGAACATACTTGTAGCATTTTTTAAACAACTCTGAATTACATTTTTAATGTATTATAATGTAACAAGAATTTTTTGTTTCTATAGCAACCATTTACAAAGTCACACACCCTTCCTCTTCTGAAACAAACTCTGGCACACCCCTTTTAAGCCGTGCCCTCTCTCTAGCAGTGCACCAATTGTACCCTCTCTCTAGCATGTGCACACGTAGACGTCCCATAGAATAGCATGTCTATGGGACTCCTACGTGTGCACATGCGATTCTATGGGACTCCTACGTGTGCACATGCTATTCTATGGGACTCCTACGTGTGCACATGCTATTCTATGGGACTCCTACGTGTGCACATGCTATTCTATGGGACTCCTACGTGTGCACATGCTATTCTATGGGACTCCTACGTGTGCACATGCTATTCTATGGGACTCCTACGTGTGCACATGCTATTCTATGGGACTCCTACGTGTGCACATGCTATTCTATGGGACTCCTACGTGTGCACATGCTATTCTATGGGACTCCTACGTGTGCACATGCTATTCTATGGGACTCCTACGTGTGCACATGCTATTCTATGGGACTCCTACGTGTGCACATGCTATTATATGGGACTCCTACGTGTGCACATGCTATTCTATGGGACTCCTACGTGTGCACATGCTATTATATGGGACTCCTACGTGTGCACATGCTATTCTATGGGACTCCTACGTGTGCACATGCTATTCTATGGGACTCCTACGTGTGCACATGCTATTCTATGGGACTCCTACGTGTGCACATGCTATTCTATGGGACTCCTACATGTGCACATGCTATTCTATGGGACTCCTACGTGTGCACATGCTATTCTATGGGACGCCTACGTGTGCACATGCTATTCTATGGGACTCCTACGTGCGCACATGCTATTCTATGGGACTCCTACGTGTGCACATAATATTCTATGGGACTCCTACGTTTGCACATGCTATTCTATGGGACTCCTACGTTTGCACATGCTATTCTATGGGACACCTACGTGTGCACATGCTATTCTATGGGACTCCTACGTGTGCACATGCTATTCTATGGGACTCCTACATGTGCACATGCTATTCTATGGGACTCCTACGTGTGCACATGCTATTCTATAGGACTCCTACGTGTGCACATGCTATTCTATGGGACTCCTACGTGTGCACATGCGATTCTATGGGACTCCTACGTGTGCACATGCTATTCTATAGGACTCCTACGTGTGCACATGCTATTCTATAGGACTCCTACGTGTGCACATGCGATTCTATGGGACTCCTACGTGTGCACATGCTATTCTATGGGACTCGTACGTGTGCACATGCTATTCTATAGGACTACTACGTGCGCACATGCTATTCTATGGGACTCCTACGTGTGCACATGCTATTCTATGGGACTCCTACGTGTGCACATGCTATTCTATGGGACTCCTACGTGTGCACATGCTATTCTATGGGACTCGTACGTGTGCACATGCTATTCTATAGGACTACTACGTGCGCACATGCTATTCTATGGGACTCCTACGTGTGCACATGCTATTCTATAGAACTCCTACGTGCGCACATGCTATTCCATCAGCGGGGAAATATTACAGACTATCTTTTTCTGCTTACCTCTATTGGACACTAGACGTCTGGTTACAGGTCATGAGCTTGACTCTGCTTAATACAGATATACACTGTGAGACCGTTTATAAACATTTAACTCTGCAGCATGTGTACCTGTGGACATTACCTGGATCAGTGACTTACTGTCTCTGGAAGACTTTACTTGTTACTCATTGTGCATTATACTTTTTGTCTCACCTGTGCATGTTATCTTTGCAACAGTGTATCTGCATGTAGCTATTTGTTACAATTTACTATAAGGCTACTGTGTCTAATAACTATCACCTGCAGTCACCGTCAGTGGCCATTGTTTGTCACTCTTTGTCATCGCTTCATGTCGTGACATTAGCAGAGCTATATTTAGTCCCATAGCACTTGATTTGGTTAGGAGCCCCTCCCCCTCCCCCCCCCCTCCCCCTCCCCCTCCTTTTTACCATTTTCTGATCTCTGTTTAATGGTACATTCATACATTTTCTGCTATACCCGCCTGCTCCTTTAAGAGAACATTTTCTGTTGGTCGTATTATGTCATTATCCCTGAGCACCGCTAGAACGTATTAATTTCATGGTTACTTCTAGCTTTGGGTACCACACATTTGGGCTTGGATGCAGTATTTGTTGTGTGATTATATATATATATATATATATATGCAAATACAACTGTATGCTCATCTGCATGTCTTAGGCAGGTCTGCAACCTCGCCTTTCCCCATTATCACCCAGCATACAGCACTTCCACTGCAGCAAGGGATTCTGGGAAATGACATGCAAATGAGCACACAGTGTCACTTTTTGCCTCAAAAACCATTTTTAACATGGTTCCCTATAGGCTTAAGCTTGCTGCATGGTCACAGCTTTGAGCACAGCCAGGGTTAAGATGCATACCCAAAAAACCACCCAGAGACAGCTGTTTCGACCTTGATGGGTCTCATCAGTGTGGGGTTGATTTTAACTGGGTATGCAAAGAGGCTATGGGATAGGCTATACCATAATACTGAGTTAAGTTATGGGGAGTAAAAAAAGTGACAAAAACCCTCCACAGGAAAGCAAATATGCAAATACAACTGTATGCTCATCTGCATGTCTTAGGCAGGTCTGCCTCTATATATATATATATATATATATATATATATATATCTGCTGGACTATTTCTGGTATCAGTTATACACAATGTTATTACATAGCTTATCAGCTACTGTCCGCAGGACCCTGTAACACAGAAAGTCTGATAAAGAAGATAAGGCTGAAACTCTGGGTGGTCTCTTTGGAATGGAAAGAATTTCTTGGCTCTTAAAGCACTTTTATGAGTTCTTCCTGCGTTGCAAAGTGCCGAGTACACCGTCATTAATAAAACATTCATCTATCGTTTACAATGACCTTGAAAGTCCAAACTCTCTGGGTGGAATTTAAGTCCTGCACAGCTGGGACCGTCTTCCCGGTATTTATTATTTCAAAGGGTATTTTTCTTTGAAACTCCCCATGTTTTCCCCGCCGCACTGCGCGGGGAACATCTCTGCCTCTGATTCCAGGGCTCCCGCTGGGATCCCGCCGGTCCCTGCGTCTCTCACCTGGGCCCCGATGCAGAATATTGCTCTTGGCCGAGGAACAGACAGATCAATGGATACAAACACATGCATCAGGACGTCTGCCAGGATTTTGTCAGGGGGGGGGGGGAGGGGGAGGGGGAGGGAAAAGCTTCAAACCAGCACCCCCCCTCTCCCCTCTCCCCAGAAGCCCATGTGGGTTTAACTTGTACGTATGTGTATATTTTATCGATATAGACCAAATATCCAGCACGTTACAACATTACAATTGGGGGTAAATAATGTACAATACCAACCATGGGAAGAATGCCAACACGAGAGCCTGCCCCGAAGAGCTTACAATCTAAGGCCTGGGACATAGTCCCTAAAACAGTGCGGAGGCGCGCTGAGGCTCAGGGAAAGCGGTGCTTTCCCTGGCCTTACACAGCGCGCCGTCCGTGGGCGTGTCGGGGGCGGGCCAGTGACGTCACGGAGCTGGTTCGCCCTCATTGGGCGAACCGCTCACGTGACCGGCCCTGCGCTCCGGCGAGCGCCAAATCTGAAGACTCAATGAGACACACGCTTCCGCAAGCGTGCGGGCGCCGTGCGCGAGCCCCTGCTAAAGCCGCTCTCATTGCGGCTGCAGGGGCTCAGTGCCGAGCAGCAGCGCGCCTCAGCACGGGGCAGCGCACAAGCGCTGACCATGCCCGAGGCCTAAGTGTTAGGCCTCGGACATGCTTACCGCTGGCGTGCTGATGCGCGCTGAGGCTCAGGGAAAGCGGGTGCTTTCCCTGGCCTTGCGGTTGCTTGTCTTGCTCGCCGTAAGGGGGCGGGCTGGGGGCGGGCCAGTGACGTCACGGAGTTGGTTCGCGCTCATTGGGCGAACCGCTCACGTGACCGGCCTGTCGCGCCGGCAAGCGGGGGAATTTTAAATCCCCTAAGACCTGCGCTTCCGCAAGCACGCGGAAGCGCAGGTGAGCCCCTACTAAAGCCGCTCTAATTTCGGCTGTAGGGGCTCAGTGCTGAGCGGGAGCGCGCGTTAGCGCGCTTCCGCCAGCAAGCAGGCAACATGGCCGAGGCCTTATGTTGGCAGGCTTACAGACACATTAAAAGTAAAGGGTGAATTATTAGAAGTGTAGACAGGGGAGATCAAGTGGATCTGGGGTTCGTGGCAGAGGCGTGACATGTTTAATGAGATGCCACGGTTCAGACGTGGATTAACTTCTTGCCCTCTGAATGTGGCCTTTTTTTTTTTTAATGTTTTTCTAACGTAAAAAAAATATGAATTATTTTTAAGCGTTAGCTGCTGAGGTTACCGTAGTAATCTTCAGACAGCACTGGGCTCCAGAGAGAGCTCCATTTTAACCTCCCGGACACTTCATATGTGCAACATTTAGAGCCCGCGGAGAGCGCAGCATCGGATCGAAAAATAACTGAAATGCGAAATAAAATGGCGATCGGCGCGTGCTGCGGCTTTTAGTTACATGGAGGAGAACTGACAGCAACAGAAACAACAGGCCAAAAAGCGCAACTAAAAACCGAAGACGCAAAACGTACAGCGTCTGCCGTGAGAACTGAAGGCTGGGGGCGTTCAGGGCGGAATACAATAAATACGCATGTAAGAACAGCGCGTCTGGACCGGCAACTATCCAGAAGGGGGCGGCCCATGCTGCCGGCAACGCGTTGGGTCATTTTAACCCCTTCTCTGCCGCGAGAGAACTGGCAGAGGCACTGATCTGATGGCCCTTCTTGCAGCGACGGGGTGCAGACAGGGCGTGGTCACAGTGTGAAGTGAGGCTTTCCTGAACTCTGCGAGCAGTGAAAGGGTTAACTTAGCGCAAGGTTGGCCAACTCCAGTTGTCCAGGGCCGCCAACAGGTCAGGTTTTCAGGCTATCCCTGCTTCAGCACAGGTGGCTCTGTCTGTGGCTCAGTGACTGAGCCAGTGATTGAGCGGCCTGTGCTGAAGCAGGGATGGCCGGAAAACCTGACCTGTTGGTGGCCCTTGAGAACTGGCGTTGGCCAGTCAACGCCTGAGCCACTGATGGAGCCACCTAGGCTGGATTGGTGGCTCACCTGTGAGGACTGGAGGTGGCTACTTCTGCCGTAGCTAGTTTATCTGCACACCCATTAACTTATTCCTGATCCCTGCAACGTAGGAGTGGTTGCATCACTCTGTTCTAAGAGCTCCCACGTGAGGCTGCACAGAGGCAGCGTGTGGGGGCTGTCCTGTCAGCACGGGTTACTGAGCTTTGTGCCGTGAGGCTTTCAGGCCTCAATGTTGAAAGCTCTTAAATAAACACCCTTCTAAAGTAACGAGGGCACTTTCCAGTTATTAATTTACTGGTGGTGGCAGCACACAGGTTAATGCCAAAGTGTCTCCACTCATCCTCACTAAGGATTTAAGGAATGGGAGAATAACCCCTGCGTGACCTTCACAATACTGCACATTGCTGGAAAAATGTTCCCAATCTGAGATTCCTTCTACAGAGCAGCATTCTGTATACAGTGTGTGTGTGTGTGTATATATATATATATATATGCACCTTAACCCTGGCTGTGCTCAAAGCTGTGACCATGCAGCAAGCTTAAGCCTATAGGGAACCATGTTAAAAATGGTTATTGAGGCAAAAAGTGACACTGTGTGCTCATTTGCATGTCATTTCCCAGAATCCCTTGCTGCAGTGGAAGTGCTGTATGCTGGGTGATAATGGGGAAAGGCGGGGTTGCAGACCTGCCTAAGACATGCAGATGAGCATACAGTTATATTTGCATATATATATTATATATATATATATATATATATATATATATATATGTAGAGGTATCAGTACCGTGTTAGCCGAGCTTCAATAATCAAAAAAAATAAAAAAATAAATAGATGATACCGTTCTGTGGCTAACGAAATGCTTTTATTTGTGCGAGCTTTCGAGATACACTGATCTCTTCTTCCGGCGATGTTACAATGAATGAAGCAAAAGGTAAACTTAAAAACAGTGTCTCTTGGAATGTTATCTGTGCTGTTCCTTCCCCCGGTATATATATATTCATGTAGAGGTATCATTACCGTGTTAGCCGAGCTTCAATAATCAAAAAATAAATAGAATGAACCTGCATCGCCACAGCATCACACGCGGTACAAGAGACAGTCCTGTTGGCGAACATTTCTCTGACTCTGGCCATAAGATGAACGATCTGAGGGTTGCCATACGCAAAGGTAATCTTAAAACCCCGAAAGAGAGACAGTTGCATGAATACAAATTTATGAAACAGTTCGGGACACTTAGCAGTGGCCTAAACAGAGATCGAAATTTTATGAGTCATTACTGACACTAGTGAACTCTCGTCCCATGAGCGCTAAAGGCCATGTCTGTACATACTGTGCTATATGTATGCACACACAGCTGTCTCTCACACATACTAATACTCCTTGTTTTTCCATCCCTATACACCAATAGGGACCACTAAGGATCCACACACACTTTTAGTTGTGCTACAAACTCTCACATTTCCACACCCACCCACACCATTTATATCCACTCCCACTCCCCACACACCTTGTATAAAGCACTGTATATACTGTGGGCTCTCCATTCATTTTTATTCACACTGATACACATACACACTCTTTCTTCACTTGCTTTCAGTAACCTTTTGACACCTCTAGCCATAAAACACATCCACACCGGGGGAAGGAACAGCACAGATAACATTCCAATAGACACTGTTTTTAAGTATACCTTTTGCTTATTCATTGTAACATCACCGGAAGAAGAGATCAGTGTATCTCGAAAGCTCGCACAAATAAAAGCATTTCGTTAGCCACAGAACGGTATCATCTATTTATTTTTTTATTTATATATATATATATATATATATATATATATATATATATATATATATATATATATATATATATATATATATATATATATATATATATATATATATATATACTGATGAGACACATCAAGGTCGAAACGGCTGTCTGTGGGTGGTTTTCTGGGTAGGCACCTTAACCCTGGCTGTGCTCAAAGCTGTGACCATGCAGCAAGCTTAAGCCTATAGGGAACCATGTTAAAAATGGTTATTGAGGCAAAAAGTGACACTGTGTGTTCATTTGCATGTCATTTCCCAGAATCCCTTGCTGCAGTGGAAGTGCTGTATGCTGGGTGATAATGGGGAAAGGCAGGGTTGCAGACCTGCCTGAGACATGCAGATGAGCATACAGTTATATTTGCATATATATATATATATATATATATACAAATCACCAAAAAATCTACTCGCCACCTAGTACCAAACGTGTGCTGCTTGGGCCAATATTTACTCGTCCGGGGGTTAAATCCACTCGCCCGGGGCGAGCAAATGTATAGGTTTGTCGAACACTGTATATATATATATATATATATATATATATATATGCAAATATAGCTGTATGCTCATCTGCATGTCTTAGGCAGGTCTGCAACCCCACCTTTCCCCATTATCACCCAGCATACAGCACTTCCACTGCAGCAAGGGATTCTGGGAAATGACATGCAAATGAGCACACAGTGTCACTTTTTGCCTCAATAACCATTTTTAACACGGTTCCCTATAGCTATATTTGCTTTCCTGTGGAGGGTTTTTGTCACTTTTTTTACTCACCATAACTTAACTCAGTATTATGGTTTAGCCTATCCCATAAGCCTCTGTTGCATTCCCAGTAAAATTAACCCCACACTGATGAGACCCATCAAGGTCGAAACAGCTGTCTGTGGGTGGTTTTCTGGGTATGCACCTTAACCCTGGCTGTGCTCAAAGCTGTGACCATGCAGCAAGCTTAAGCCTATAGGGAACCATGTTAAAAATGGTTATTGAGGCAAAAAGTGACACTGTGTGCTCATTTGCATGTCATTTCCCAGAATCCCTTGCTGCAGTGGAAGTGCTGTATGCTGGGTGATAATGGGGAAAGGTGGGGTTGCAGACCTGCCTAAGACATGCAGATGAGCATACAGCTATATTTGCATATTTGCTTTCCTGTGGAGGGTTTTTGTCACTTTTTTTTACTCACCATAACTTAACTCAGTATTATGGTTTAGCCTATCCCATAAGCCTCTCTTGCATTCCCAGTAAAATTAACCCCACACTGATGAGACCCATCAAGGTCGAAACAGCTGTCTGTGGGTGGATTTCTGGGTATGCACCTTAACCCTGGCTGTGCTCAAAGCTGTGACCATGCAGCAAGCTTAAGCCTATAGGGAACCATGTTAAAAATGGTTATTGAGGCAAAAAGTGACACTGTGTGCTCATTTGCATGTCATTTCCCAGAATCCCTTGCTGCAGTGGAAGTGCTGTATGCTGGGTGATAATGGGGAAAGGCGGGGTTGCAGACCTGCCTGAGACATGCAGATGAGCATACAGTTATATTTGCATATATATATATATATATATATATATATATATATATATATATATATATATATACAAATCACCAAAAAATCTACTCGCCACCTAGTACCAAACGTGTGCTGCTTGGGCCAATATTTACTCGGCCGGGGGTTAAATCCACTCGCCCGGGGCGAGCAAATGTATAGGTTTGTCGAACACTGTATATATATATATATATATATATATATATAAAAGTAGAAATTCCTTACCAGGCAGACCGGCGAATCCAAGACCACGCAACAAGAAAAAAGACAGCACTCAGTATAAATATCAAAAGATGTATTGAAGAAAGGCACATAGAACCGACGTTTCGGAGCACTCCCCTGAGAAAGGACCTGTTTAAGGACCGAAACGTCGGTTGTATGTGCCTTTCTTCAATACATCTTTTGATATTTATACTGAGTGCTGTCTTTTTTCTTGCTGCGTGGTCTTGGATTCGCCGGTCTGCCTGGTAAGGAATTTCTATTTTTATTCATTGCTTTATGGGACTAGCACCTATCTTCAACGTTTCTGCGAGTATACTATACTATACTGACTCTGTATACTATATATATACACACACACACACACACACACACACACACACACACAACCACACACACACAACCACACACACACACACACACACACACACACACACACACACACACACACACACACACACACACACACAACCACACACACACACACACACACACACACACACACACACACACACACACACACACACACACACACACACACACACACACACACACACACACACGCAACCACAGTGGTCCCGGTGCCCGGCGGATTAACACTGTGAGGGTGCCAATCCGGGAGCATGCCCCCCCTCCCTGGCAGCACGACCACGACAGACACAGTCTCCAGCGCCGCAGACTTTCTGGCAATGAAGGGGTTAATATAAGTAATTAAGCATTTCCCCCAAATTCTCCCCCCCCCCCCCACTTCCTCTTCTGAAATGGTCCCCCTGCTTCCTCTTCTGGGACCGCCTCTCGGTGCTACAATATCAGTCATTGCAGACATAGCCACCTGGGTGAAACGTTTGAAATCAGTACGCTTATACATTATATATATATTCTGCTTAGATCAGACGTGGCTGTGGAGGAGCGGTGTGTGACGCGGCAGCACATGCAGCACGGCGCCATTTTAATATTTGTTTTTTATTACAGGTTGGAAGCAGGGCGTCTGCGCAGATGAACGGCGTTAAATTCAGCTCCCGGGGACCCCCTGCTTCCAGAGATACCGGCACCCGCTTCGGAGATACGTATCTGTAGCCAGAAAACGTTCGTGCCTAACAAAATGGCGGCATTTAAATGACGCGGACCAATAGGAAACTGTGATGTCATCCGCTGTGGCTTCGTATTGGACCATGTGGTCTGGACATTTAAACTCTACAGAGATACGGGCGCCCCTAAGGCTAGGTCCCCAGTGGCCGCGGCTGCGTGCGCGCCGCACACAAGGCACAGCCCTCTATGGGGCAGACCCGTCAGCGCGTTTGCGTGCACGCACAAGCCACGATGCGCCACCGCCTGGGCCAAAAGACAAGATATTTGTCTTTTGATGCGGCGGCTGAGCATTAGCCACGTCGCGGCGGCGGTTCAGCCAATGAGGGTGAACCAGCTGAATGACGTCTGGCCGCGCCACTCCGGCGCGCCTGCAGCCTTGACCACTGGGGCCGTAGCCTTTGGAGGTAAGTATCTCCGGAAGTACGGGGTCCCCAGAGCTGAACCAACTTCAGTCCTGTAATAAATGGGAAATACAAAATGGCGCAGCCTACAGTGTTACTCTGTGCGTATTGGTGCAGTACCTACAAGAACCGCACTATTCTTCACCCTGTCGCTGCTAGAAGACGGGTGGAGACCTCCCAGCATTACCAATACATGATCGCTTGGGGCAGCAGTCGTGGTTGGACCCGACCCTCCGTGACAGGAACGGCAGTGGAGAGGGCTCCCCTTCCACTCACGCTCACCACTCATGGATGAAATGTAAGGCTGAGTCCATGGTCAGCGCTTCGGCTGCATCCATAGAGGGGGGAGCAGTTCGGAGCCGCGCTGATGCTGAGGCTCGCCTGCTGAATTCTGTGCGATTTCATGCACATGCAGGCGAGCCAGCGTGCGCGATAGGGAGGGGGGGAGGCGGAACAGTGACATCGCTGGGCCAATAGCCCGCGACGCACCAAAGTCAACGTCACGACGCCGACGTCACGGCGCCGTGACGTTGACACTGCTTCGCGCCGATTGGATGTTTTCAGCCGTCAGTGCTCTGAAAAACAGCTTCGCCTGTCGGCTGAAAAATCCAATGCGTCAGCACGCCTGCGGACGCTCGCGTGAGCCCCCTCTCAAGGCATCCTCATTGAGGATGCAGGGGCTCAGCGCGGAGCGTCCGCACCGCTCAGCACGGCTTCCCGTGCTATTGATGCAGCCTTAGGCACTGACCCGTGCTAACGCTTGTCAGTGAGCCCCTGCAGCTGCAATGAGAGCGGCTTTAGCAGGGGCTCGCGAACGCGTCCGCAGGCGTGCGGAGGCGTAGCTCTTAATTTTT
This sequence comes from Ascaphus truei, assembly GCF_040206685.1. NCBI lineage: Eukaryota > Metazoa > Chordata > Amphibia > Anura > Ascaphidae > Ascaphus > Ascaphus truei. Next base: position 10,783,261 of record NC_134485.1, on the reverse strand, counting down.
TTTTGTTTCGGCGCACACGGGAGCGCAGGGCCTGTCACGTGAGCGGTTCACCCAATGAGGGCGAACCAGCTGCGTGACGTCACTGGACCGCCCCCCGACACGCCCCCGGACGGCGCGCGAACTAAGGCCATCGAAAGCACTCGTTTTCCCTCAGCCTCAGCGCGCCTCCGCACGGCTGCAGTCACCATGGACTCAGCCTAAATCATAAGAAGAGACGGGCGAATCCGACCCAAATCCGTTTCCCGGATTTTCGCTGATGTTACCCCCAAAATCCGTTTCGCGTTGTAAAATCCACCATCGGATTTGGGCGGTTTCAATCCAATCTGCGGATTCTTATGAATCCGCCAAGGCGTTGCTGAATCCGCGGATTGGATTCTACAAATCCGGCCCCCGGGCTGCGGAATTCGCGGAGCGTATTGGTAATAATAATACAAAAATCTGAAAAACGCCAATCGCCCTTTTTGACATTGATCCGTTGAAATGCGCCGACCAAAGGAACCGGCCGATGCGCTGCGGATCCAAATTGGGCCATCTCTAGTCATAAGCGCCCCCGGCGTCGCAGCCCTGATGATGTACATGGAACGTCATGAGGGCAGCCCGAGGGTTAATACCAGATTTGTTCTTCAGCCCCGTAACCGTAACCAACCGTACGCGCGGCCCCGTAACCATACTCGCCGGCGGAGGACTTTTGCATACATTTTTAACAGACCCGGAAAGAGCGTATTTTGTAACCAATCAAGGAGGCCGCTTCGGCGGGATGTTAAATCACGGGGCAGGGTGGGATTCCAATCAAGGGCCTGTCCCAGCGAGAGAGTGCGAACTAATTCCCCACCATTGTTATTCACCCCAGGCCTGTGTTTGGCCTGTTTTCAGTGAGCTGTTTACAGGGGAAACTAAGTGAACAAATGTCAGTAATCCTGTGCTGTACATTGTCTTAGTGCGCATTATCTTATCTCACAGAATATAACGGAGGACATAGTACATAGATACGCACAGACAAGGGTTTCATTCTATTGAGCCAAAATGTTTTAAGCTCCATTATGGATGAAATGTATCAACGCCCCTGCAACACTGTAACTAGGGTAACTGGCATCAACCAGCCTTCAAAGGAGCAACTCAAGCGTTTAAATAAATACATTGTAACACAGGATCGAGCAGGGGGTCTCCGGAGCTGAACCTCTTTCATTTCAGCTTCGGGACCCCCCTGCTTCCCGAGATACAGGGGGCGCCGGTATGTCAGCCACGTGTAAAGCTCCCGCGTCACGCGGGCCAATAGGAAGCGGAAGCTAGCGATGTCGCAGTTTCCCCGCAGGGCGCGGGGGCTCTGGAACTCCGCCATTACGTGAACCCTGCTAGCCGAGCGGTAACAAGCACCTGCGACGGAGAAGCAGACTGAAATGAATGGGGGTCGGCTCCGGGGACCCCCTGTTTCAATCCCATGTTAAAAAAAGAGAAACAATTGCAAGACGCCTCGGCTGCTCGGATCGACTCGTTAACGTCAGTATGATTCCCCTTGTTCTGGGTCCCCCGACATTGTGCTGATCCACTGCTTATGTTTATGGCATCATAATTCATTTATGAATAAAAGAACAAAATAAAAAGACAAATGACCTGATTTGAGGATTGACAAACAGCCGTATGAAAGAAATTAGATACAGATTGTAAACAACCTCTAGCGCACGGAAATGTTAAAACATGTGCCACCGCCATTAATTCAATTGTAAGCTCTGTGGTCCGGGTCGCCCTATGCCTTGTGTTTTCATATACCGGTTGCGCATATCCCCCATTGCTTGTAATTTATTTAACTTGTATTGTCATTGTGTAAAGCACCGCATACACTGTTAGGGGTGTATAAATAACATGATACGCACATACTGGTTGGTCCTAGATTACCCCTTAAAACTAATCCACACAGAATTGCCTTAGGCCTCGGGCATGGTCAGCGCTTAGGCGCTGACCCGCGCTGAGGCGCGCTCACGCTTACCAGTGAGCGCCTGCAGCCGCAATGAGAGCGGCTTTAGCAGGGGCTCGCGCACGCTTCCGCGGCGTGGGTCTTAAGAAAATTTTACATTCAAGCGCTCACGGGAGCGCAGGGCCGGTCACGTGAGCGGTTCGCCCAATGAGGGCGAACCAGCTCCGTGACGTCACTGGCCCGCCCCCCGACACGCCCCCGGACGGCGCGCTAACCAAGGCCAGGGAAAGCACCCACTTTCCCTCAGCCTCAGCGCACCTCCGCACGGGCTGAGTAACCATGGACTCAGCCTTATTGTATTCCAGATTAAGGAGCACTGGGAAAGTGATAACAATCACTAGGAAGGAAGACATTGTGCTGTGTGTGTGTGTATATATATATGTATATATATGTATATGTATATATATATATATATATATATATATATATATATATATATATATATATATATATATATATATATATATATATATATATCATTCGGGACATACTACATGTACCACAAGCCCCACTCTAATGAGTACTATCTGCAATCAACCCTGTTTCCCGACACCTTTTATACGCTGCTTCAAAGGATTACTGTATCCCTGCAAGAGTGACCCCATTAACTGTGTTAGAAAGAACCATCTAACACTAATCACACGTGTGGCTGAACTCTGATTTGACCCTGTTAGTTTCCATGTATGTGATGACATGCTGAGGGCATGAACACAAACGGGCCCTTTTTTCTCGACACCACTATCTCTTCCACAAGTCCGAGCAGGTACGGCGTTCCTTCCTCTGCGCTCCACAGCCCAACATCCATCCATTTCCTGGCCGGTTTGTCCAACGCACAGGCCAACATTGTCTGGAGCCTCTCAGCCTTGGAAGTGCCACTGGCTGCGTTTGCACAGCGCTTCCTGTTGATGTCAGACCCTCACTTCCTGCCTTTGCAGCCGCGCTTCCTGTAAGCAGATATGTAACCTTTTTCCACGGCTCTGACATGCCCCATTTTCCTACACTGGAAGCGTGAGGAATATGTATTTTCCCAGCGCTAACAAATCTCTTCGTCTGACAGGTTAAAGCAGCAGTTCTTGTCGGAGCACCAAAGTTCCCACAACTTGTGTCTACGAGAGAGACGTTGCCGATTTGTAACCATCCGTGCTAAAAATCCGCCCAGGTTGGAGCAGAATAGACCAACCCTTTTAGATGAGTGCTTTAGAACAGAACTTTTGCTGCTGCGCCCCCCTGTCTTTCCTGCCTCGACGCTCGCGCCCCCCCTCCCTACCTTAGAGCTGCGTCACATGACCCCGCCGTGACGCGGGCAGGAGTTGCAGAGGCCTCACGCGGTTCTCCGGGCATTTACTTTAAATGCCTTGGAAAGAGCATGGGGCCTCTGTAACCACACCACTCCCCCCTGGAAAATCTCTCGTCACCACAGTTTGCGCACCCCTGCTCTAGAACAGGGGGCTCAACTCCCCAAGGCTGGACTGCTTCTTATTAACATTGAGATGATCAGTGATAGGAAACGTTACAGGACGTGTGTCCTTGAGCATGTCAGAATCGTGATAACTGTGTCTGTGTAACAAGAATAAACTCAGACTTATTCAACAACCAAAAGGGGAAGCGTGTGTGCGGTAACGAAGAAAGAACATGTTATCAATACAAGCACAAAGTAATAAAGGCAAAAAAGGAAGTACATTGGTTCATCAGGATAACTCACATACACTGCATGTTCATCAGGATAACTCACATACACTGCGTGTTCATCAGGATAACTCACATACACTGCGTGTTCATCAGGATAACTCACATACACTGCATGTTCATCAGGATAACTCACATACACTGCGTGTTCATCAGGATAACTCACATACATTGCATGTTCATCAGGATAACTCATGTACACTGCGTGTTCATCATAACTCACATACACTGCGTGTTTATCATGATAACTCACATACACTGCGTGTTCATCAGGGTAACTCACATACACTGCGTGTTCATCATGATAACTCACATACACTGCGTGTTCATCAGGGTAACTCACATATACTGCGTGTTCATCAGGGTAACTCGCATATACTGTGTGTTCATCAGGGTAACTCACATACACTGCGTGTTCATCAGGGTAACTCACATACACTGCGTGTTCATCAGGATAACTCACATACATTGCGTGTTCATCAGGGTAACTCACATACATTGCGTGTTCATCAGGGTAACTCACATACATTGCGTGTTCACCAGGATAACTCACATACACTGCATGTTCATCAGGATAACTAATGTACACTGCGTGTTCATCATAACTCACATAAACTGCGTGTTCATCAGGATAACTCACACACAGCGTGTTCATCAGGATAACTCACATACACTGCGTGTTTATTAGTATAACTCACATACACTGCGTGTTCATCAGGGTAACTCACATACACTGCGTGTTCATCAGGATAACTCACATACACTGCGTGTTCATCAGGGTAACTCACATACACTGCGTGTTCATCATAACTCACATACACTGCGTGTTTATCATGATAACTCACATACACTGCGTGTTCATCAGGGTAACTCACATACACTGCGTGTTCATCATGATAACTCACATACACTGCGTGTTCATCAGGGTAACTCACATATACTGCGTGTTCATCAGGGTAACTCGCATATACTGTGTGTTCATCAGGGTAACTCACATACACTGCGTGTTCATCAGGGTAACTCACATACACTGCGTGTTCATCAGGATAACTCACATACATTGCGTGTTCATCAGGATAACTCACATACATTGCGTGTTCATCAGGGTAACTCACATACATTGCGTGTTCATCAGGATAACTCACATACACTGCATGTTCATCAGGATAACTCATGTACACTGCGTGTTCATCATAACTCACATAAACTGCGTGTTCATCAGGATAACTCACACACACTGCGTGTTCATCAGGGTAACTCACATACACTGCGTGTTTATTAGTATAACTCACATACACTGCATGTTCATCAGGATAACTCACATACACTACGTGTTCATCAGGATAACTCACATACACTGCGTGTTCATCAGGGTAACTCACATACACTGCGTGTTCATCAGGGTAACTCACATACACTGCGTGTTCATCAGGATAACTCACATACACTGCGTGTTCATCAGGGTAACTCACATACACTGCGTGTTCATCAGGATAAGTCACATACACAACGTGAGGCGGAAAAACAAACAAACGGACCGACTGGACATCACACAGCTGCCTTCTCTTTCTCTCTCCAGCAGGACACTGCATGCGATCTTACTTATTAAACTATAATAATCATATGAGAAAGGAAACTTCAATTAAAACCCAGCGAGGGAGAACACATTGTGACATCATTGCTTTTAACCTCTGTGCTGCCAGACAGGCCAGCTGACCCCACTTCCCAAAACGTTACTAACCATAACTATCCCCTTCACTGCCGGAAGGAGCGCAGCACAGGCCCGAGCTAAGGGCGCTGCCACAGGATATGTAATAATAACGCTTTTCTCCCAACTCAACGCGCGTCACAGTAATAGCACATAGGAATTTTACAGGTGAGCTTACAATCTATGTTTTTGGTGCCTGAGGCACAGGGAAATAAAGTGATATATCCTAGGTCACAAGGAGCCGACACCAGGAATTGAACCAGATTCCCCTGCTTCACACTCAGTGTCGTTGTTTACAGAGTTGGTGTCGTTACACACTGAGCCGCTCCTATACCATATATGCTGTTTCCTGTAAGTGCCCTATTGGATCTATAGTGTACCTAACAGATACAAACACAGCAAAATGCTGCAGTGATAAAAAAAACAATTAGAGATGGACAAGCAGTTCTTACAAGACAGTCACGTGCAAGGTTATTTTAAATTATAGCAGAAAGTCTTGTGATTTGAGATCAAAAGAAAAACTCAACTAAAAACACACGGCAGTAAGCTAGAAGGACGAGATTTTCAGTCCTTCTGTTGTCCATGGTTAAAGAAATCAAGCCAAGCCAGCGCAAGTTCAACTTTGCAGCATTTCATTTGCAAACAGTGTGTAAGTCATCCCGGACATGTTGGCGCTAAATTGACGCTATGTGATGCGTCTGTATCCGGCGTTTCTTAGAATTCATGTAACAAAGCACCCAGGACTGGTGCTGCGTGCGCCAGCTCGCGATTCGGGTTACTGTCAGTAGGAGAAGTTACGCAGGAGTTAAACAACACACACATCTCACAATGTACAGTACTGCATGTTTGTCGCAATGTTTCGGGGAAATCCAATGTTGGCATTCAGCAAAAAGACACAAAAAATGTCATTTAGGAAAAAACTCTTTCGGCTTCAAAATCACCCCCCAAAAGTCACCAATCGCTAAGAAGGACGCGTGACTATAAATTACTTTTCATAGCAGCATTAGTAGGGTTTAAAGCAGCAGTCCAAACTGCAGATTTCCCCCCCTTTAATCTGTGCATCAATATAATCCACACAATGATAAGTAATTATCCATTCTTCTGTGATCGATCGGCGAAGATTCGGCTCGGGGGTTCACTAAATGGCTGTCAGTGCAGCAGAAGAGGACCACAGGTGCAATGTTCTGTGGAAGATCATGTGACCAGGCAGTAACTAGATACAATTGGTGCACTGCTAGAGAGAGGGCAGGGCTCAAACAGGGGTGTGCCAGAGCCTGATTCAGAAGAGGAAAGGGATGTGACTTTGTAAATGGTTGCTATAGAAACAAAAAAAGCTTGTTGCATGATAATACATTACAAATGTAATTGAGTTGTTTAAAAAAATGTTACAAGTATTTTCTCATAGTACAGAACTGATTTATTTAAAAACACACATCTGGATGTTACTTGGTCTGCAGCTTTAAAAAAAAGGGGTAAGCTCCCAGAACCAGGACCCTCGTTACCTCCGGTATCTGTTCGCACTAGTCTGTCCTTACTTGTATGTAACTCTGTTTATATAATATACATACAAGAACTTTTAACTACTCTTCATTAACACCCAATGGTTCTGGAGACCCCAGCTCTGCACATAACTTCGTGTGAGGGTCTCGGGCTCGGAGCAAGGGGGGGACACAATCTGTTACCCAACTCGGCAGGAACCGCCGAGATTCAGCTGCCTAATCATTCAACTCAGATACTGCCAATGCAAAACCGCCCCCAAATGGTATGCAATCTGGCATTGCCGACATATTAATTAGGAATTATCTGCACATAGAAATGGCAAGGTTTGGCATCTCATGTACATGCACGTTTTGCCTGTTTTGCTGCAAGACCACTCGGAAAAGTGCAGTCAGTAATCTGACTTCCTGTAAGTGGGTCACATGGAACCTTTGCCAGAGAGAGATAGGAAGAGAGAGAGCTTAATAAGTAAATGGGCCTTGTGCTAATCAATTCTCTCTCTCCTCTCTTCTAGTAATATAATGAGATGCACGAAACGCGTAGGAGCTGCACATTATCCCGGTAATGATGTTCATTTCGCTGCATGTTGACCACATTCTTCTTGTACATCCCATTGCCGGAGTTCAGTGGAACACACAGGCTCGCTCAGGGACTCTGAAACGGCCAACTTAATTACTAGTTCGCTCCAATTTATGCTCTCCCCAATCAAATTACACATGTACATTTTGTTTTTCACTCAGGCTGTTTGTAAGAAACAATACAGCTTGTTCCATAAAATTAACTTCAATTAAAAAAAAAAGCTTAAACATAGTTCATCATTACACTAATGATAAGTAAAATTGGGCATGAAGTCTGGACTTACTCAGAGAGGAATTAGTGTGACATATGTCATACAAAATAGTGCTACTGTGCTTTAAAGCTGCAGACCAAGCAATATCCTACATGTATTTTTTTTTAATAAATCAGTTCTGTACTATGAGAAAATACTTGTAGCATTTTTTTTATATATATATATATATAACAACTCTGAAATTACATTTTTAATGTATTATAATGTAACAAGCTTTTTTTGTTTCTATAGCAACCATTTACAAAGTCACATCCCCTTCCTCTTCTGAAACAGGCTCTGGCACACCCCTTTTTGAGCCCTGCCCTCTCTCTAGCAGTGCACCAATTGTATCTAGTGACTGCCTGCTCACATGATCTTCCCCACAGAACTTTGCATCTTTGGTCCTCTTCTGCTGCACACAGGAGAACAGATCGATCAGCAACTTAGCTAATTACTTATTGTGTGGATTTTTAAAAAAATATCATTTTCAACAAGGGGACAGATTTTGGGAACCACATTTAAAAAGCATGTTTATGCTGGGAAGAACAGTGGGGAAGATGTCATGTTTGCAGTAGAAATAACAAAGTTGGGCTTTAAAAAAAAAAAAAAAAAGCATGACATCATATTTCCACCGGTGATGATGCCCAGGATGGAAATTCAGCCTCCCTCAGAATAATGACATCACTATGTTCGAGGGCAGTGTAAACATGAGCATATAAGGCAGAATGATTCATGTTACTACCCATGAAAATATCCGATAAAAAAATAATAAAAAAAGCCCAACCCGAACAGGATTTAAAAATTTGGGATAAACATGTTTTTCCTAGCAAAAAAAAAAGAACATGCTACATTATGAAATGACACAAGGCATCGCTATATACGTAGTCCCTTAGATCACATTCTCCTTAGTTGAAATATAACTTAAGTTGGCCTCAACACATCAATCCTTGCCGAAACTGTTCTATATATTGTGATGGGAATACTAACCATCAGCGAGGCCCTTCTGCAGGGCGGAGGTTTCTTTACTGCTGTTTGCAGGGGATTAAAAGCCTTACAAGCTGCAGTTATTGAAGATCCAAGTACAGCTGAACCCCCTTATAACAACGCTGTGCTTGGGGTCCAAAGAATCACATCGCGCTATAAGCGGATCGCGTTACAAATAATGTACAATTGTATGCATTGTGCAATAAAGTATTTAAGATACCAATAATCGTGTTGTAAAGTATTCATAAATATGAAAATTGGGAGCCACGCTTGCATCGCGCTATAAGCGGATTCGCGTTGTAACGGATCGTGTTATAACGGGGTTGAGCTGTATATGACATTTTACACCGCTTTAAGAGGTTTTAATGGTGTTGTCATACTATATCCAACAATGCACTATATTGCTCATATGAATTATATATAATTTTTTATACACATTAAATAGGTGATCGTAGGTAAAAAAAAAGTGACAAAACCCATCCACCGTACAGTGTACAGTAAATAAAAATATCACTTGTGAGCACATTCACGTCTCATGTTTGAACACAGCTTGGGTTGCAGAAATGCATAGCCACTAAACCTACCCACAGTCGAAATAGCTGTCGGTGTGCAGGTTTCGTGGCTCTGCACTTCTTCAACCCAGGCTGTGCTTAAATGCTGTGTAATACGGCAAGCATAAGCTTATAGGGATCCATGTTAAAATAGATTAGAAGCAAAAGGTGACACTGTGTGCTCATTTGCATGTAGTTTCCCAGAATCCCTGGCTGCAGTAGAAGCACGGTGTGCTAAGACAGGGGGGCGCAAACTTTTTTCCCTGCGCCCCCCTGATGGCTGTCCCCTCGCTCCCGCGCCCCCCCCCCATCCCCAACTTACCCGCGCTCCGGCGTAATGACGTCACGTTGCCATAGCAACGTGACGTCACATGACCTCGCGGCGTCATTTTGACGCCGCGTTGCCATGGTGCCGCAGGGAGGAAGCCGCCGGAGCCACGGTAACTTAGGTTTACAGAGGCCCTGCAGCTCCCCCGGCACTTAATTTAAGTGCCTTCGGGAAGCGCGCGGGGCCTCTGTAAACCCCGCGCCCCCCGTCGGCAGTGTCGCGCCCCCCCTGGGGGTCGCGACCCACAGTTTGCGCACCGCTGTGCTAAGAGATAATGGGGAAGGGCAGGGTTGCAGACTTGTCTGAGATGTGAATGTGCTCACAACGTGGGATATATATTTGCTTTTTACATTATTTATTCGGCGTGTACATTTTCATTGAAGTTTATATATACAGCAAGGCCCCCCGCTTCTCGGCGCCCCGCTTTTCGGCGATACGCCGGTACCGAGAAGGGGGCCTCCATGTCTGCACATGCGCAGAACGGGCCGGTCCGATGTCGCGCATGCGCAGAACGGGTCCGGGGTTGCGCATGCGCAGAATGGGGGGCTTTGCCGATGTTGCGCATGCGTAGAACGCTGCATTGCCGGTCTGCGCCTGCGCACATAATGAAAATCGCCGGATCCGCTTTCCGCCGATTTTCGCTTTGCGGCGGGTCCTTAGAACGGAACCCGCCGCATGACTGGAGCCCCCCTGTATTGGCAACTTCACAAATATCTTCAGAAATGACCGTACACCATCAGATTCCATCCGGAGAGTACACGATGGAAGGTTAATGCATCACTCTGCCTGTTACGGAATCGACTTGTACAAATATAAAATTGCCTTTCACGGTCAATGTACATTGTATGATGTGTTTGCAATGTACATTGTATTATGTGCAGTGACTCTGGAGGCCCCAGTCAGAGTTATTATGTATCCAAGGCGATGGACATTGCTAAGAACAGAGAATGGCCCTTTTCAGTTTTGGTCTGCAGAGAATGCTGCCATTTGCAGCGTGTAGCTGGAAGCAAAATTCATCCCACGACGTCCAAACCCAAGAACAAAGACCCTCTCAGAACCTCGCTCTGCTCTCCCAAATCAGGGCAAAGGTTCCCCTTGAAGACATTCTTACTGCGGAAAAAAATAAAAGGCCCAAACTCCCAAGTTATGAAAGAAATGACTATCACGGGTTTGAACTGCGAGGAATTTTTATAAACGCCATTTAGCAGTTTTTTTGCAGAGACCTTTTAATGCTTCATTGTTTGGTTCTTCTAATCTGTCCCAAATGGCACCATCTGCCCAAGCTATTTTGCTGAAGTCTAACACAGAGAGAGGAGGGCGGGGTACAGGATGCTGGCCTTGATTACAATCATTCAGCAGATACAGCATGGAAAACTCCAAACAAGAACCGTTTCAAAAGTCATCGCAGCTTGTGTGTGCCCTTCTGCTGTTTTGGGCCCACTTTTTAAATACACAGAAAGGTTTGGGATACACCAGCGTATGAATCAGAATTAATAATAATAATTGATTGCCCCAGTTGAATGCAGTGTTTGATATATGAGTGTATGATGATTGCACAGTCATGCTGTTGGACTTCAGCATGCTAACCTCATTCATGGTGCAGTTAGTGACCAGGAAGCATTCATATATGTATTTAAGAACAGATCTACCGACGTGTCACCGATGTTCCTACATAGTACTGTGTAGGAATGGCACAAGTAATAATAATAATAGCATGTTCTTGTATAGCGCTGCTAGTTTTACAGAGACATTTTGAAGGCACAGGTCCCTGTGTAGATTACAATCTATGTTTTTGGTGCCTGAGGCACAGGGAGATAAAGTGACTTGCCCAAGGTCACAAGGAGCCGACACCGGGAATTGAACCAGGTTCCCCTACTTCAAACTCTCAGTGCCAGTCAGTGTCTTTACTCACTGAGCCGCTCCTTCTCCCATAGTAACAATGTATCTACTTGATAATGTTACCAGGTCATCCCATGTATTACTGTAGGATTGCTTCTTACAGGAGGATAGAGATACGAAGTAACTAATACTGTATGTCTTCAGGGCTGAAGGCTGCACATGTTCAATACGTTGCAGGCTCAGATGCTGGGGGCTCTCAGAGTATCTCCTTTGGTCGGTGAAACAAGTTAAACCAACTGCAGCCCGTGCTCAACAGGATAACATTTTTGGCAGCTCAAACCTCCAGTACAGGGGTGGGCAACTCCAGTCCTCACGGGCCACCGGCAGGTCAGGTTTGAAGGATATCCCTGCTTCAGGACAGGTGGCTCAATCAATTACCTGTGCTGAAGCAGGGATATCCTTAAAACCTTGCCTGCTGGTGGCCTGAGGACTGGAGTTGGCCACTCCTGCTCTAGTAAGTGTCGATGTAATGTGACCGCAGCACATGGCACAGTACATACTGAGTAGCACATACGGCCTCGGGGGTCCCGCTTCTGTACGCAGTGCGCATAGTATACCGATTTTGACATCTGAAGGGAGTCCAAAGAAGGAAAAAGGTGACGGACTGCTATATGAAAAAAGGGCTAGAGCACAAGGAAGACAAATCTCTGTATTGGGCTCATGGCAACATAAAAACAAGGATGGAGTGTAGGTAAAATAACTCTGACGCGTTTCCTGCCCACAGGCGCTTTATCAAAGAGTATCTATCCAACTCTAATCTCCTCTTAGATTTTATAGCAGTGTATCGCCTACATGTCAAAGTCAGTATGCTATATACTCTATGGTAATTGGTATATATAATACAGTAATATAGTATATACTTTATACTATACTACTGTAATGAGATCACAGCGTTGTGTGAAAAACAATGATTTATTAAACATAAAAGGTAAGTATACAGAACTTACATATAGGTGCAACATTGTCAGCCTCCGTGTCCTCTGTATGAGCTCCGGCAGGGATCTCCCTGTTCACGCGTCCGGTCGCAGGGCCGGTGACGCGAGCTTTCCTCAGCTCTGCCGAAGCGAGACTACTCGCGAAACGCGTAAGCCTGTGTTGGTGGAGCTGGACTGCTGAGTTTGGACACTCGAGGCCACCGTTCCTGAGGAAAGCTCGCGTCACCAGCCCTGCGACCGGACGCGTGAACAGGGAGATCCCTGGCGGAGCTCCTACAGAGGACACGGAGGCTGACAGTGTTGCACCTATATGTAAGTTCTGTATACTTACCTTTTATGTTTAATAAACCATTGTTTTTCACACATACTTCTGTTTGGAGTATCACGAGAGGGACCACCCTGTGATAGCCAGCTGCTGATACCACTCCACCTCCAGAAGTTGATCCCAGGTGTGACAGGGATTGTCTGGAGGCAAGAGTTGGGAGAAACTGTGGTAGGAGTTGCTCACACATGCCCGTGTGAGTTGAGCTGCTAGCAGCTTTTTGTTTTATCGCACCTTGCCATCCCCTTGTGTGTATGGTAATACTTGTGGTAACATTTATTCTGTTTACTTCTGTTTTTTGCAATCACCACCCTTCTCTGGTCATTTCCTGTCCTATTGTCTGATTTTGTTTGTTGCACTTACTGTATAATAATTCTCTGTACTATATAGTCTCTTCTGTAAAGCGCTGGGAACACTGTGAGCGCCAAACAAACAAAAATATACATACATAGCAAATAAAAATACCCCTTGTGGTGCATTTGCATGTCTCAGACAGGTCTGCAACCCTTGTCGTTCCCCATTACCGCTTCACAAACAGTGCTTCCACTGCAGCCAGGGATTCTGGGTAATGACATGCAAATGAGCACAGTGCCACTCATTAATATGTTTTTTATTTTTTCTCTTCTCACATAAAGACTAGCGAGGACTCTGCAGCTGTGCAACGTACAACGCAAACATGAGGTGTCCTGCTTGTGTTTACCAAAGTTGGGACTTTCCACGGATAAATCCTCAGTAAGTGCAATGGCTCAGTGCTGCCAATTAGCACGGCAAATACGCTGCTTCGAGCCACGCGCATCATCAGCTCAGTATGTCTTATCGGAGCCATGTGTACGGAATCTAATCAGCATCTCGGACTATCAGACCACAGTCTTGTGGCAACAAGGGAAACAAAAGGAGCGTCTGATCTGTGGTCTGTTATTATACGGGTGACGTTATTATAAAAACATCTCGGCACAGGAGACAGAGGGGCCCGTGCCAGTGGGATTCTGTATACATTGGCTTATTGCATCAAGCACAACATAACCCCGACCTATGGGCAGCTGAGACTGTCTCTCATAATCAGGGTGAGCGGATGAATGGGATGTCAAATATATACAGGGCGGCCACACATTGGCTCAATTTATTGATGTCATATATATTATTTTTCACAAATGGGCCATTTTAGTGATGGAATAATCAGCAGGGCAGCCACCTTTCCGGGTTTCACCCGGAGACTCCGGGTTTCGGGCACTTACCTCTGGGGTGTGGGTGCGGTGTGGTGCGGCAGCGTCTCCGGCATTCTCCGTTATTCTCCTGCAATTTCCCCCTCCGACTGCAGTGAACCTGGCGGCTCGGTGCCGAATGATGCCGCGTTGCCATGGTAACCAGACGCGGCGCGATGTCACGGTTGGTTACCATGGCAACGCGGCGTCACTTGACGCCGTGCAGCCCTGTTCGCAGCAGTTGGAGGGGGAAATGCAGCAGGGTGCCGGGAGACGCCACCGCACCACCACACCTCACAAAGTAAGGGACCCTGATAATCAGTCACATGGTTTATGATGCAGGGCACGTTGACGTAAGGTAAATGTTATTATTTTCGACTCTTGATAATAAAAAAATGAAGAATTTAAAACAAATTATTAGCCAGGGAACGTTTTCACACCCGGCAGATGTTTATGTTATTAACAAAAGACAAAAAGTCATGTAAAACAGGGTGTGAACAGGCCGTTTGATCATTTGTTTAGGGAAGGCTCGGGCAATGTTTGGGGGAATTTTTCTGGAAAGTGCTTTGATAGATTGATGTTAAGAAACAAAGATTAGCACCAATTTATCAGCAATTAGTTTGCAGCAATGAGCTGAGCCCTTTCTGCAGTGAAGAGAAGTGAAGTTTAGGACGTCAAGGCCAGTGGTATGCAGCCTTTTTTTGGTTAAGGGACCCTATAACTGTATTGTGAAATTCTGCAGAACCGCAACCCTCTCTAATAGTGCGTCTGAGATCAGATGCATTGTAAGAAACCCCAACCCTTTCTAATAGTGCGTCTGAGATCAGATGCATTGTAAGGAACACCAACCCTCTCTAATAGCGCGTCTGAGATCAGATGCATTGTAAGAAACCCCAACCCTTTCTAATAGTGCGTCTGAGATCAGATGCATTGTAAGGAACCCCAACCCTCTCTAATAGCGCGTCTGAGATCAGATGCATTGTAAGGAATCCCAACCCTCTCTAATAGCGCGTCTGAGATCCGATGCATTGTAAGGAACACCAACCCTCTCTAATAGCGCGTCTGAGATCAGATGCATTGTAAGAAACCCCAACCCTCTCTAATAGCGCGTCTAACATCAGATGCATGTAAGGTACCCCGACCCTCTCTAATAGCGCGTCTGAGATCAGAAGCATTGTAAGGAACCCCAACCCTCTCTAATAGTGCGTCTGAGATCAGATGCATTGTAAGGAACCCCAACCCTCTCTAACAGCGCTTCTGAGATCAGATGCATTGTAAATTCTTCAGTATTTGGTACAATTTTCAAATTACCTAAACATTGCAGGGAACCCTTTAGGGACACCTGGGGAACCCCTGTTGAAAAACACTGGACTAGGGTATAGTTATTCCAGGCCTCTTAAATTCCGTCCTGCTCCCATTACATGGTACTTGCCCTTCAAGCAGCAGTTACATCCTGCACTGTTTTCTATGGTATGAGGGAATGTACATAAACCTCAACATATATTACACGTGTGGCCCACTCAAGAACCCAGGATCTTCTCGGTTGTTCGTCTTTGTTAAAACCCCCATTTCTTAGATCCAGGTCCGTAGCCGGGTGCAGCCCCTTCCTGTGATTGGGCTGCAGGTTCTGTATTGTCTTAGCATAATTGACCAGCAGGCCAAAGCTACAGTATAGGACAGGGGTTTCCAACCTTTGTGTGGTTAAGGAACCCTAAGTGAAACACTGAGGAACCCCCAACCATCTGTAATAGCGACTCTGTGATCAGAAACATTGTAAATTCTTCTGTATTTGATACCATTTTCAAATGACCAGAAAATGACAGGAAACCCTTTAGCCGTGCCTGGGGAACCCTAGTTGAAAAACACTGCTATAGGAAGTAAAAAAGATGCTTTACTCCTAAGTATATCCACACCCAGATTCTAGAAATATATACTGCTGTCAATTAGATATTAAGTGTCCCAGTTAAAGTGTATGGCAGAGTTAATTTTGAAATTAAAATTGGAGGTGAAGATTGGAGGAAGATCGGGACTCTGCACAACAACAACTCTGCAGCTGTGAGATCTTAACATTCGAAAAGCTGTGATTCTTTGTACCCTTCCTATCCTCCAATAACTTGGAATCTCTCCTCCTGTATCTCACTATGCCCTCCCTATTGCTTTTTCTGTTTACTGTTTCCTCACTCCTTGGTGAACGTCTCTGTTCCCGCCAACTTCCCCACTCCCCACTGCATCATTATTTATACACCTCTCTCCCAACAACTTCTTTACCCCTCAATAAAAAGCACCCCCACAAATCCTCTATTCACACCCTCTATCTACTCCTTCCTGCTGCTGGGGATCTCCCTTAAGCCTGAAGCCAGACACACACACCTGATTTCACCCACGCCTCCCTGCCATCTCTTCACCTGTAAAGTGTGTTAACTTTTAAGTTATTTGACTAACCTTAAAACATGCCCCACAAATCAAGCATCCCAATAGCCCGCACTCATGGTTACTGTCCCACACTCAGTCACTCCTACCACCCATTGTGACCAAGCACTGCCATATACAGCACTTATTCCCTCGCCTGCTGTCCCTGTAAATTCCCCATCAAACCTTAGATTGTAAGCTCTTCGGGGCAGGGATTTCCTTTCCTATTGTCTGATTTTGCTGCGCTTAATGTATCATTATAATTCCCCATACTTTGTGAAGCGCTGAGTACACTTTTGCCGCTATATAAAGACATACAATACTATCAGACTGAAACAGGACTGCCGAAAAGAACATCACGTATCCATGTTTCTGGTGCACTTCTGAGGAACAATAACTTCTTCAGCTGTATCAGATATAAAAATTCCTTGTGCCATTAATAAGAATAAATAATGCTAGAGCAAAAACAGCACCTTGTGTATTAAAGGAACCCATCCGATAACCTCCAGTTCGATTCTTTCCCCTCCCAGTGCTGTTTATACGTTTGGCAGCCGGGAGGCTTTCGGCCGGTGTTAGACAGTGACTGTTACAATGTGATGTAACAAACTCTGCGTCAGTCTGGGCCTCCCTTCCCCTTTTCAATAACATCCAAACCCGCAGCCACGTCTGCGGTGCAGAAATGTTCCTGGGTAACAATCTGCATCAAATACAGCAAATAAAAACACCACTCGTCAGCACATTCACCCGCCTGAGACAGCTCTGCAACCCGGCCTCTCCCCGTTATCTCTACAGCGCTTCCGCTGCAGCCGGGATTCTGGGTAATGACATGCAACCGAGCACACCGTGTGTCACCTTTTGCGCCTTATTTGCTGCACACAGTACGGTGGAGGGCTTCCGGCACATTATTACCCACCACAGCTTATTTGGCCTCAAATAAAGGACAGAACTAATTACAGTTAAAAAGGTAATTGAGATAAGGTTAATGGGAGTAATCAAGTTAAATGGAGGTACCGATGTGTGCTGATAGTGGCATGTCTGCGGTGTGTGCAAAACAGAGTCATGTTAGCAGATACAGTCATGTTAACGGAGAAGGGGTAAGGATACGTCTCCTGCCTGCCTAGTGATATTAGTAATATTGATACTTCTTTGGCATTAATCATAGGGAGGAGTCAAAATTATGGATTAGTTTTCAGGGTCAAAGACTGAGCCACTCATTGAGCCTCCTGTGCTGAAGCAGGGATAATCCCTAATACCTCACCTGTTGGTGGCCCCTAAGGACTGGAGTTTGCTAGCCACACTGAGCCACTGATTGAGCCTTCTGTGCTGAAGCAGGGATAATTCCTAATACCTCACCTGTTGGTGGCCCTTAAGGACTGGAGTTTGCCAGCCACACTGAGCCACTGATTGAGCCTTCTGTGCTGAAGCAGGGATACCCTCAAGCTGACCTGTTGCCTGGGTTTGAAAAGCCCTGGTGTAAATGCGGTGATTGTACACGCTGATACTGAATACAGTCTCCTGACTTTGGGATAATCGGGTTTGTTGAAGTAATAGTAATGTTGTGAATCCCTCAGTGATCTCACAACTTACAGACAAATGTCCACTTCCCCAGGAACAATACAACAATCTACTGGGTCTGAGAATAACACCAAGCGTACAGCAAGCATGACCGAAATAACACCGCCTTCTTTCCCCAGGACCAATACAACAGTCTACTGGGTCTGAGAATAACACCAAGCGTACAGCAAGCATGACCGAAATAACACCGCCTTCTTTCCCCAGCACCAATACAACAGTCTACTGGGTCTGAGAAAAGGTATCAATAAGACCAGCGTACAGCAAGCATGACCGAAATAACATCGCCTTCTTTCCCCAGGACCAATACAACAATCTACTGGGTCTGAGAATAACACCAAGCGTACAGCAAGCATGACCGAAATAACACCGCCTTCTTTCCCCAGCACCAATACAACAATCTACTGGGTCTGAGAAAAGGTATCAATAAGACCAGCGTACAGTAAGCATGACCGAAATAACACCGCCTTCTTTCCCAGTGGTACCCAAAACGCAGCTTACTGACTCCGGGCCACAGATTTCCACAGAGCCACACTCATTAGGGTCAGTAGCTTTTCAATAATAATGTATTTTCTTTATATATATATAGCACTGATAGTGTACGCAGCACTACACATATCATTTTGCAGGCACGACAAGTCCGCTTGCCTAGTACATCTTACAATCTATGTTTTCGGTGCCTGAGGCACAGGGAGGTAAAGTGACTTGCTCACGGTCACAAGGCTGGGATTTGAACCAGGTTCCCCTGACTCACACTCACTGTCCTTGTTTGTATAGTTAGTGCACATACAGTATAGTATACTTTTATAGGAAATGTAAATCTATGTTGTTCCATTTGAATTAAAGCCGCTGAACATGTAGCAGTGCACGTTGTTTTTTTAATATATATATTTTTTATTATAGTATTGAAGAAGGGGGTCTCTGGAGATGAACTCCATTAATTTCAGCACCGGGCACCCCCTGCTTCCAGAGATACTTACCTCCGTGGCGGTGCCGGTATCCCTGGAGCCAGGCAACTGTGTGCCTAACAAAATGGCGGCCTTTAAATGTCCCGCGTCACGTGGGCCAATAGGAAGTTGTGATGTCATCGCTTGCGATTTCCTGTAGGCCCGTGTGACCTAAACATTTAAACTCCCCAGAGATACCAGCATCCCCCACGGAGGAAAGCATCTCGAAAAGCAGGGGATCCCCGGAGCTGAAATCGACGCGCTTCAGCTCGGGAGACCCCCTGCTTCAGTCCGGTAATAAATAAAAGATGTGAGAGAGAATGTCCCAGTGCTGCATGTGTTGCTGCTTTACACAAAGTTTGAAAGATCACAGTGAACTTCATTAACTCCTTGCAGGAGAGAGGGCACTGCAATGCAAAGCAATGAGGCACATTCTGGTAGTGAAGAGGTTAACTGTGTCCCAATCAGCAGTCTGGTAGCATGGAGAAAAAGTCTGACTGATCCATCTGTACATCCTTCGGCTGACATTACTAGTCTAAGCCAAAGGAGTTTCATAGCCACCTGGCACCGGGGCTGCCTCTGCACACCAAGAAATAGCCTCCTTCTCCTCACTGGGGCCGCCTCTGCACACCAAGAAATAGCCTCCTTCTCCTCACTGGGGCCGCCTCTGCACACCAAGAAATAGCCTCCTTCTCCTCACTGAGGCTGCCTCTGCACACCAAGAAATAGCCTCCTTCTCACTGGGGCTGCCTCTGCACACCAAGAAATAGCCTCCTTCTCCTCACTGGGGCTGCCTCTGCACACCAAGAAATAGCCTCCTTCTCCTCACTGGGGCTGCCTCTGCACACCAAGAAATAGCCTCCTTCTCCTCACCGGGGCTGCCTCTGCACACCAAGAAATAGCCTCCTTCTCCTCACTGGGTCTGAGAATCCAACATTGTATCTGCAGTGAATCAACGTTCTGTGGTTGAGCAATAACTTTGCTGATCTCGTGTGTGTGTGTGTGTGTGTGTGTGTGTCCGTCACCTGTGTTGAAGCTGGGATATCCTGAAAACCTGACCTGTTGGTGGCGCTTAAGTAGGCTGACCATACATAACTATTTAAACGGGACAGTACCGGTTTTTTTCATATTTCCTGACCGTCCCGTCGTTGTAATAGAAATGTAAATTTTGTCCCGTTTTTAATAAACTATATATAGTTTTGATTTTTTTTTGTAAAAAACTGAGCGCGGGTTGTTTATTTCCCATAAGGCTCTCTGCTAATCCATGCGTACAGTAAAACCACTAGTGTGACGGAAGAGGAAGTTCCATTTACTTAATCCAATCAGGGCCAGGCTTCTTGCCCAGAGAGAGAACAGCGCTAGTAAGAGACGGAGCGAACGCGTTCTCGCTGCTTAGTACGATCGGAGTCCCACATTGTACTCGTATCGTTGTTTCCTTAGCGTTGGCGGCTGGCAAACTGATCCCCCACCGCTGAACCTGCTAGAAATCCATCGTGCTTCTGACTCAGTAAAGTAAATGCCCCGCAGTGGGGTGTGGGGGTAAATAAAACGTTTGTTATTGTGACTCAGTAAAGTAAATGCCCTGCAGTGGGGTGTGGGGGTAAATAAAACGTTTGTTATCTTCTTACTTTTTCATGAATACGGAATATTACATAACCCTGTCTCGTTTCTGCCATCCCAATGTCCCGTTTTTGTCTCAAGGAAACATGGTCTGCCTACCCTTATGTGCTGGAGTTGGCCACCTCTGATTTAACCCCTTTGTAGATGTAGTGGACAGTGGCTCGTTTCATGAAAATCTGCTACAGGCCGCTCGTTTACTGCCATCACAATGAAGTGAAACACCCAGCAATGTGACTCCTTCACTGCTATCGGGGGGACGAGCCATAAACAATGTATCGTGGAAATGATTATTGTACGGTGGCTATTTGTAAAGCAATAATCTATTCTGCGCTATTTTGTAATTCATCCGACTCATGGATTCTCTGAACTGGGCCAATCATCTCCCGGCACCGTCTCTGCTTGCAAAGATACTCATTAGAATTAATTTCTTCCCAATCATTAATCGGTGACATCCCCGGAATGTAACCCGCTCACTACACGTTTGACATTAAATGTATGTTAACGCCCTACCCCGACATCAAAACACAAATGGTGCATTGCACATCATCCTTATGATGTTCATCAAGGTTCTCCCTCCATAAAGAGAACCTGCATACAGTGCTATCCGCCCGTCTATCTCATTCGCTTACAACGTTCATGCTGCCCGGTCATATATCGATGGAAAACTCTCTGTATTAATCTCCACTCGCCCATCACTGGGCTGTTTGTATAGAATGTGATGGCAGATCCAGTAAGAAGCACTTGGCACATGTAGGCTGGCCACTTACCTGTACCGACAAAGAACCTATTTGATCCTGGCTTTCATTTAGATTACCCCACCCCCTCCAGACATTGTATACATTACTTCAAAGCTTACAACTTTAAACGGGTACTTATCCCAAATTAACTTGTACAAACACAGACACGGCCTTACAGCACCTACTATGTATTTGGGAAACCTGTGTGCGTGACCAGATTGTGTATGCTGGTTCCTGGGATCAGGGCGCAGGTTTCTGTCTGTGTTTGGATATAATTGGATACATTCTATTTTTAATTCTATGAGTTATTGCCATTTTTCTGACAAGCAAGTCAGCCACTGGGTGTCGTACCTGGTAGGCTATGTATCTGGTGACATCATCATACACATAGCCTGGTGGCAGATAAGGCTGCGTCCATAGAAAGACAAGCAGCACTGAGCCGTGCGGACGCTCCGCGCTGAGCCCCGGTATCCTCAATGAGGATGTTTTGAGAGGGGGCTCATGCGAGCGTCCGCAGGCGTGCTCAGGAGTTGGATTTTTCAGCCGACAGCCAAGCTGTTTTTCAGCGCACTGTTGGCTGAAAACATCCAATCAGCGCGAAGCAGCATCAACGTCACACGTCGGTGCGTCGCAGGCTATTGGCCCAGCGACGTCACTGCCCGCCTCCCCCCGCCTCCCGATCGCGGACGGTGGCTCGCCTGCATGTGCATGAAATCGCTCATGCTTGATCAGGTGAGAATCAGCATCCGCGCGGCTCAGCGCTGCTCCACGTTCTATGGACGCAGCCTAAGGAGTCGAGATAGTTCTAAAGTTTACAGAGAAAGCAGAAGAAGAAACAAAGAGAGGAAGTCAGCTGGCACATGAGGAGAAAGTAAGAATGCTGGAGAAGGGGAGACAGAGGGAGAGAGGGAGAGAGAAAGAGAGGGAGTGTGAGAGAGAGAGCGAGAGAGGAGACAAAAACAATTTTGTGCATTGTAAGGTAGTAAAGGGAAGTGGTGGGAGAGAAAGAGAGACGAGGGGAAGAGATTGGTTTCTGAGAATTCCCGAGTAACGCCGAGTACTTTCAGCTAGTACTGAATAAAACCCACAGACCACTACTCAGCTGTGGAGATGCTTCAGAAGACTTCAGCTCCATTAAAATCAATGTGACTTCAATCTTCCCCAGCACAAGGAAGAGGCTTCATGACACAGTGAATAAGGCCCATTGAGAGAGATTAATGAAAGTGCTATTGGTATGATTGGAATACAATGACCATTCAAATAAACAGGTATTTCGATGTACTAACGCATGTCACACGTTCATGACTCATCCCCACAAATATTACTCCGGTACTAATATGAGTTTCCCACCAACCTCTATTGCTTAATATAATTGAACATATTGAAATATAGGCACAATGTTCAATAAAGAACGGAGGTAACATCCATTTCACGTAAAAACAAGCTGCTAGGATGGACGTCCTTCATGTGATTACATCCTAGTTCTGACACTTGTAAGAATAGTACGGTTATTTTTCAAGAGGGTTGACTAGTTTTTGGGTTTCCCTTAATAAATAGAGTTCCTATAAATTACAGGGACTGTTTAGCAGGCAAAAAAGGAAACACCAGGGCCGGCGTGGTGGTGGCGACGCCAATGGTGCGATTGCACCTGGCCCCACGCACTTCCCTGGCGCATCTTCCGTAATCACGTTTTAAATGTTGTGGAGGTTAAATTTACCACCACAACATTTAAACTGTGATTACTGGAGTCGGGTTGGGGGAGAGCGCGTGGCCGCTGTAAGCGCCGGGATCTCCTCCTGCTACCATGCGTCACCTTGACGATGTGACGTCATGTGACGCGCAGGGGGCCTTTTACCCACATGATCTCACGTTGTCAAGGTGACGCGTGGAGATGCCGGCTCCGGAGGCGGTGGGAGACCCCGCACGCACACACTGCGCCGGACCCCGCTATACACCCAGCTGGCACTGCGATTTGTACTGTATTTGAGGGCTTGAAGCTGTTGCAGTCGGACCACTGCACCGATCTCCAATGCAGAAGACAGATAGCCGGGGATAGGTGTGCTATGGAAACACAGATTTAAGGGACGTCGGCATAAGAGCTGATGCCAGCGTTAATGAGAAGTGTTTGTAGGGAGTTCATGAAAAGGCACCAAGCAGGTCCCAGGGATTCCCGAAGAGCGGTTCTGTGGACTTTGCGACAACAAGTGGGAAACGTGGCTGGCAAAGTACCGGGTACAGAAAATGGAGCTGTAAAGAGAATGAATCATGATTGCACAGGGGGAGAAGTGGCAGCCGAATAATGCTTCAATAATACTTCCTGCCAGTAACTTTAAGTGGCATTGACAAACACTTGTTTTTCTATATAAACTCCCCGGTGATTAAAGACACAATTGAATGTTCCTTGTCTGTCGTCTGCTGACATCTCATAATCATTAGTGGGCTCGCCTACACTTTCCGAAGAATATGATGAGTTTCGTTTTGTACTCCATGCAGTTTATTGGGCAGAGCAGGGGTCTTCGACTCAAGTCCTCAAGCCCCCCCCCTCCCCCCTCCAACAGGTCTGGTTTTCAGGCTATCCCTGCTTCAGCACAGGTGGCTCAATCGGTCCCAGCTTGAGCAGAGGTTGCTCAATCAATCCAAGCTTCAGCACAGATGGCTCAATCAGAGACTCAGTCTTGAGCCACCTGTTCTTAAGCTAAGATATCCTGAAAACCTGACCTGTTGGGGGGGGGCTTGAGGACTGGAGTTGGGTGCCCCTGGCCTAGATAACAGGATGAAATTCAGGGGAGGTCTGGTCTTTAATTTCTGGTGGTTTGTGTATTACAAACAGGGCCGTCTCCTCACTGTCCTTAGCTAGATTATACTGTAAGTGGCTTAGTGAAGCTACCTACCCAAATGTGACATTGTATTGTATTATATCTGTATGTATACGGAGCCAGCCAGTGTATGGAGCGCATTTCGGAGACTTTATACAAGATATAACTAACACGTGAAGAATAACTGGATAATATGACAGCAAAGAATTAGTCCCTTAACTCATGTGAAAAAATAAAAAATTGGTAGAATAAAATCTATCATATAACTTATTTTCACATCATCTGACAGCCTAACATTGCATATTTTAGAAATGCAACAGGGATTTTATCGGGTTTGTTTCTCAACTTCATTTTCTCAGCTGATTGTCAGAGAGGAATTTGCCAAAATGTGTTTCATCTGTCACTGCCTAAGCCACGGAACCCCCTGCGTGTCTGAGAGCCGTGGGGTAAGAATGAGCCCGGGGAACTGATAAGCCACGGAACCCCCTGCGTGTCTGAGAGCCGTGGGGTAAGAATGAGCCCGGGGAACTGATAAGCCACGGAACCCCCTGCGTGTCTGAGAGCCGTGGGGTAAGAATGAGCCCGGGCAACTGATAAGCCACGGAACCCCCTGCGTGTCTGAGAGCCGTGGGGTAAGAATGAGCCCGGGGAACTGATAAGCCACGGAACCCCCTGCGTGTCTGAGAGCCGTGGGGCATTGTAAGAATGAGCCCGGGGAACTGATAAGCCACGGAACCCCCTGCATGTCTGAGAGCCGTGGGGCATTGTAAGAATGAGCCCGGGGAACTGATAAGCCACGGAACCCCCTGCGTGTCTGAAAGCCGTGGGGCATTGTAAGAATGAGCCCGGGGAACTGATAAGCCACGGACCCACTTGCGTGTCTGAGAGCCGTGGGGCATTGTAAGAATGAGCCCGGGGAACTGATAAGCCACGGAACCTCCTACATGTCTGAGAGACGTGGGGGCATTGTAAGAATGAGCCCGGGGAACTGATAAGCCACGGAACCCCCTGCGTGTCTGAGAGCCGTGGGGCATTGTAAGAATGAGCCCGGGAACTGATAAGCAACGGAACCCCCTGCGTGTCTGAGAGCCGTGGGGCATTGTAAGAATGAGCCCGGGAACTGATAAGCCACGGAACCCCCTGCTTGTCTGAGACGTGGGGCATTGTAAGAATGAGCCCGGGAACTGATAAGCAGCGGAACCCCCTGCGTGTCTGAGAGCCGTGGGGTAAGAATGAGCCCGGGGAACTGATAAGCCACGGAACCCCCTGCGTGTCTGAGAGCCGTGGGGCATTGTAAGAATGAGCCCGGGGAACTGATAAGCCACGGAACCCCCTGCATGTCTGAGAGCCGTGGGGCATTGTAAGAATGAGCCCGGGGAACTGATAAGCCACGGAACCCCCTGCGTGTCTGAAAGCCGTGGGGCATTGTAAGAATGAGCCCGGGGAACTGATAAGCCACGGACCCACTTGCGTGTCTGAGAGCCGTGGGGCATTGTAAGAATGAGCCCGGGGAACTGATAAGCCACGGAACCTCCTACATGTCTGAGAGACGTGGGGGCATTGTAAGAATGAGCCCGGGGAACTGATAAGCCACGGAACCCCCTGCGTGTCTGAGAGCCGTGGGGCATTGTAAGAATGAGCCCGGGAACTGATAAGCAACGGAACCCCCTGCGTGTCTGAGAGCCGTGGGGCATTGTAAGAATGAGCCCGGGAACTGATAAGCCACGGAACCCCCTGCGTGTCTGAGACGTGGGGCATTGTAAGAATGAGCCCGGGAACTGATAAGCAGCGGAACCCCCTGCGTGTCTGAGAGCCGTGGGGCATTGTAAGAATGAGCCCGGGGAACTGATAAGCCACGGAACCCCCTGCGTGTCTGAGAGCCGTGGGGCATTGTAAGAATGAGCCCGGGAACTGATAAGCCACGGAACCCCCTGCGTGTCTGAGAGCCGTGGGGCATTGTAAGAATGAGCCCGGGGAACTGATAAGCCACGAAACCCCCTGCGTGTCTGAGAGCCGTGGGGCATTGTAAGAATGAGCCCGGGGAACTGATAAGCCACGGAACCCCCTGCGTGTCTGAGAGCCGTGGGGCATTGTAAGAATGAGCCCGGGGAACTGATAAGCCACGGAACCCCCTGCGTGTCTGAAAGCCGTGGGGCATTGTAAGAATGAGCCCGGGGAACTGATAAGCCACGGAACCCCCTGCGTGTCTGAAAGCCGTGGGGCATTGTAAGAATGAGCCCGGGGAACTGATAAGCCACGGAACCCCCTGCGTGTCTGAGAGCCGTGGGGCATTGTAAGAATGAGCCCGGGGAACTGATAAGCCACGGAACCCCCTGCGTGTCTGAGAGACGTGGGGGCATTGTAAGAATGAGCCCGGGGAACTGATAAGCCACGGAACCCCCTGCGTGTCTGAAAGCCGTGGGGCATTGTAAGAATGAGCCCGGGGAACTGATAAGCCACGGACCCCCCTGCGTGTCTGAGAGCCGTGGGGCATTGTAAGAATGAGCCCGGGGAACTGATAAGCCACGGAACCCCCTGCGTGTCTGAGAGCCGTGGGGGCATTGTAAGAATGAGCCCGGGGAACTGATAAGCCACGGAACCCCCTGCGTGTCTGAGAGCCGTGGGGCATTGTAAGAATGAGCCCGGGGAACTGATAAGCCACGGATCCCCCTGCGTGTCTGAGAGCCGTGGGGCATTGTAAGAATGAGCCCGGGGAACTGATAAGCCACGGAACCCCCAGCGTGTCTGAGAGCCGTGGGGCATTGTAAGAATGAGCCCGGGGAACTGATAAGCCACGGAACCCCCTGCGTGTCTGAGAGCCGTGGGGCATTGTAAGAATGAGTCAGGGGAACTGATAAGCCACGGAACCCCCTGCGTGTCTGAGAGCCGTGGGGCATTGTAAGAATGAGCCCGGGGAACTGATAAGCCACGGAACCCCCTGCATGTCTGAGAGACGTGGGGGCATTGTAAAAATTAGGTATTCTGCATATACTGTATACCGATAACACACTTAATCCTTGGGAGAGTTTACAATACTCTGCTGGACCGGGCCTGACCTTGGAGGCTACAGTACATTGTTTATTACTATCATCTTAACAGTACGAGTTAGCACCTCCACACTTACATACAGTTTCATCAGAATTAATTGATCATTTATAGAGAATTGAAGTCCAACTGTTCTGGAGAAACAGAAAAGCAGCATTTTGGTCAGAATAACAAAAATCCCAAAACATAGATCCATGCAAAAATCAGACCTTGGATGTGTGGGGGGGGGGGGTGTCATGTACAATAAAAAGTAATATCACCGCAATCCAGCTTTCTCCAGAGCAAATGCAGCAAGGCATTCAAGTTCAATCTCATTAAAGGTGAAGTATCACGGTGACAAAGGAAGACATTCTTACTTGCATTATGTCCCAGGATATTCTGGTGTTACCAGACAATTATCTGCCGTCTTTAGCTTTTTGGCATCATAATTGATGATTAAAGTTAGAAAAAGGTTAGAGAATGTGTGTGGATACAAGACAATAAAAGTTTAAATAAATAATAATTTGACCCATCTGAATTTTTGAACACAATAATTACCAACACTTAAACAATTAAATACTATGCGGTCTATGTACCAAGGCAAAAGTGGTACAATTCTGGAGCAAATAATCCAAAACGGATGTATCAAGGATAATATCCCATTAATAGCAATGAGCATTTATTCTTTGGTACTTTACATCCGGAGTCTTTTTATTTTTTTTGCCCCAGAATGCACTGCTTTCGCCCCAGAATGCACTGCTTTCGCCTTGATACATAGAGTCCTGTATCAATACCATTAGTTTGCTTTTTCTCCAAGGTGGGACTCTAGCTGCCAGTGGGGCCAGCAACAAGAGATTGGTCAAGTCACACAATTTAAACTGCGCCTCCCGAGGTCTCGCATGGTGGAGGGCAAGGCTAAATTGATTGACCATATCGCCAAATACCACAATGATTCGTAAGATATCAGCGTTTTTGTCATGAGAGATTGTGGCAGAGGACAATAGACCAGCTCAGCTCTTCCTCCCTGTGGATAGGGGTTCCAGGCTGCAATGCCTGCAGTCCGGTGTAGCTTTTTCCCAGGCCCGTTGTAATCGGTTTGCTCTCTTCTTTTTTGACACGGTATCCTCCACCCAGGCCGGGATTCCGACTGTGCTGTCTCATGTGAGTCGAGGTTCCAGGCATGTGCATATGGGTTCTCTGGCTTCATGGACTTGCTTTGACCATCTGGATATGAAAGATATTGTGCACCCTATCCAGGGGTTCCACTTCACTACCTGTGATTTGGATCCAGGCCAAACACGTCTTCTTATAGGGCGTATGGATGTAATCGGCTCAGTGTTTGACTGAACAGTCCAGTGCTCTTCTAAGATGGGGTTCTTTCCAGAACTGCTGAAGGAAGCACTCGTCACACCTCTTCTAAAGAAAAACATGAATTAGACCCGGACTGCCTGGTTAATTACAGGCCCGGATCAAATCTTCCTTTCCTATGGAAGGTTATTGAGACATTGCATGCAACCCAACTGGAACTGATCTGTCAATCCATAATATGTATGACCCATACCTGTCAGGATTAGAAGACAGCATAGTATTGAGAACAGCTTTGGTTCATGTGCTTCTGGTGGCTAGAGACAAATAAGACTGTTCGATCTGGGTACTCCATAAACTCTCTGCAGAATTTGATACCGTTGACCATGGGATTAAAATGGGGCGCCTGAAGCATGTATGTGGACTGGGTGGCACAGTTCTGAGCTGGTTCAAATCTTTTCTCACTGACAGGTCACAGTATACTCCTCTGCTCCAGGGCTCCATCTTATCTCCCATGCAATTTGCTGTGTACATGTCCGCACTGGGCCTAGGTTATCATTGCTATGCAGATGACACTCAATTCCACTTGTCCTTTGTACCTTTAACGGATCGGGGGACTCACGCTTCCCAGCGTGTCCCCGTTACCTCAGTTTCCATGACCTCTAACCACCCCTCTTTCCTTCATCCTCCCTCTCTCCCTTCCTCCTCTCACGGACGTTCCTCCGCGGCACGGTATGCGTGCTCTGACGCGCGTTCGGGTCACGTGCGCTGTGCGCACTTTCCCTGTCACTCGCTACCCTCCGTGGTACCGGTATCCCTCGGCGGGCGTCTATCACCCCAGCCCTTGCATTACCTGGCTCCTCCGCCTCTCCTTCCCTTCCACCTCTGGTGCCGAGCGTCTCCCCGACGGTGGGTCCCTCGCGCCCTGTGACACGCGCGGTGCACACGCATAACACACTTACAGGAGGCGCGCGCACCCCCTACAGTTATTTGCCGCCCTAACCTCTAGCTCCGCCCCCCGTGGCTTACAAGCTACCTCTCTAGATTATTTCCCTGTCTCCGCCCCTGCTCTCTCAGACCTATCCCTGCAAACTCCCACTCAAGCCTCTGCTCCACCTCTCATCCCTATTGGTCCCCCTTCCTTTATAACCCCACCCTGTCCTCTTAGTCATTGCTCTGCATAGCTTTCCTGTAGCTCCTGTGTGTGCAGTGTCTATGCCCAGCTCCCTTGTCTGTTTCAGCGCTGGTTCCTGTCCCTGCCCCTGTTTGGATTCCCTTGGTTTGAACTTGTGCACTGCTTTGGATTTGACTACTCTGCCTTCTCCAACCCTTGAACTCTGGCTTATGGACATCACTACGCTGCTCTCTCCAACCCTTGAACTCTGGCACACGGACATTACTCTCCAACCTCTGGCACCCCGGACTCAGCAAGTATACGTTAACCCTTTCTTACCAGGCCCGGCAACGCATTACCACACTCCGGGCACGCCCTCACTGCTGTGGATGCGTGTTATACCCTTACCCACCTCAGTACTGGGGACTGGCCAGGTCTGCGGGCATACAGGCGTTACAGTACTGAGCACTAAGGACCCATTATCAGTACTCAATGGATGTCTACCTGAGATCCTAGTGAGCATGAATGCCAGTTGGTTGAGGTTGAATCCTGATAAGACACAGGTGCTCGTCATAGGAGCTCGCCATCTGATGACAGCAAGACTCTTACTGTGTGCGGATTCCTGGTGTTGTCCTTGATTGTTGCCTGACACTTGAACGTCAGCTGTGACCAAATCCTCATTCTTTCACCTAATTTGTTACCCACCAGGGTTACCCACTTGTTTTCCCCCAGATGACACCTGTTCTCTGCACTGGCTGCCTGTAAAATGGTGAACCTGTATAAAAATGGTCTGAAAGTGCTACATAGTCAGGGTTCCAGCTATCTGAAAGAGCTCATGGTTCCTTATACTCCCTCTCGCTCACTTCGATCTGCAGATAAAGGTAGGGTTGGCAGGTGTCCAGCATTGAACCGGACTG
The DNA here is from genome assembly GCF_040206685.1 of Ascaphus truei. Lineage (NCBI taxonomy): Eukaryota > Metazoa > Chordata > Amphibia > Anura > Ascaphidae > Ascaphus > Ascaphus truei. The sequence goes on along the minus strand of NC_134485.1, from coordinate 10,752,887 downwards.
TCCTGTATTTGGACACTATGGCCAGTAAAAAAATTAGAGCTAATACTGTTCTGGACATGTATGTGTATACCGGTTTTACGTCTCTGGACATACAGTAGTGACCTGACCGGCTCAGGGCGGCCACTGGATTTTTCCGAGCAGAGAGAGAGCAGGGCTGTTGATAGGGGGCTTGGCAGCTTCCTCCATCTCGATTGGCTGCTGCTGGGTAATGCAACCAATCAGGAGGAGGTGTGAGGAGCCTGGGGGTGGGGCCAAGGAGATGAGGAAACTGTGTGTGTGTAGTGTTTTGTGTGTATCTCAAGCCGCCTGGCGCCCTTAGATGAAGGACTGGTAACAGTTCCCAGAACCTCCTTGACTATCGTTGGGGTCCGAGCTTCTGACAACGCTGCTCTTTCTGTTTGGAAGTTTTGGACGGTCCGAAGGGCCCCCCCTCTCCGAAAATCTGTTTACCTAGGCATCTGATTAATGAAACACAACCTGTCCGGCATATAATACTTCTCTTTCTATTCTGTATTCTGTTCATCTTATATTTTTTTATCTTGTGTTTTGATTTCTTTTCTAGATTTAACTATTTCCTTTTTTTTCTGTAACCACGCCGAGCTTTGAGTTCCATTGCCTCAGGCACCAAAATTAGATTGTAAATCAGGGTCCATTAGGCGAACCCAAGCATTCCTCCCTGATAGAAGCTCAGTCCCCGATGCATCAGGACCCTAGCAGTGATTGCCCCTTTGCACATTCACAGCACATGAATTGGCATTATGCAGGTGCACCGCACTGTGCTGAAGCAGGTAACTCCTACTGAAAGACGCAGCTGTGATAAAGGAACGGGTTGCAGCCGGTATAGCACTTGTAATGAATGTTTGTGTTGTAATGTAAGCTATATTGTGGGCGAAGTCCCACTTACTTCGTACGCCCCTAAAAACAGAACCCCCTCCCCAAAATTATTGTACACATGATCCTAACTTGCCTTTTGCTTCCAGCTCATTTTCCTACTTCGGACAAATATTCCCGTAAAAACCTGACACTTTTCTGAATGTTCTCAAGCTGATCTACAGTATGATCCCTGCCCTGATCCCTGCCCCGATCCCTGCCCCGATCCCTGCCCCGATCCCTGCCCTGATCCCTGCCCCCGTGGAATCAGTGCAGCATTGCTAACGTATTCGCTCCATAACGACTTCCCAACAAAACCAGCAGTTCTTGTCTCTTGCTTCCTATTCCTTACGAATGAAGAGGCGGTACATGGCTGAGGACTTGCACTTTCCTGCATCCTGGGGGGTACATGTTGTTAAATAGCACTGCAATGTATTGCTCTCCCAGTGGCACATGGGTTAACTGGTTTACTTCACAGTTGCCAAGTAAGAAGGAGGGCTGCTATTCTGGGCAGAGAAATGCACAGAGCCCGTGGGAAACGGCGCTGGGCCGATTCTGCAGCTTCTGAGACCAAATTACTACCGTATGTTACTGTAGTGTGTTATTCAATCTGCGCCTGGGATTCAGAGAGGATGCATGGCGGTGCTCGCGTGCTTCTTCCCACAGTCACATCCTGTTCCTACTCTGCAGAAGTAATGTCACACTGATACACCATAAACCTCAGTTATTACCAAATCCTCTGCGGCTACAGGGCCTGTAACGCAGGGTCGCCCGGCTCTACTCCTCAGGGCTCCATCCGGTCTGATAGGACAGCTGTTGGTTTCCGGAGTGGGCTCTGCGTGGTCAGATCACTGAATCACCGGGGTTTATTAGCCCACGTTTTGGTCCCTTTTTCACGGCTTTTCTTAGAAAGGTCTCGTTCGCCCTTAAAGTAGCTGCCCTGTTTATTTGTATCCTGTGAACAATTGTAGGGAACACGGAATTCAAGAGAATCAGCTACTGATGGTTTATCTGTGTGACTAATGATGGCATCATAATTACTTTGTAATCTGGACAGAGCATTTACCTAGGGCTCTGAGAACTGGCAAAGGGTCTTATCACTAAGAAAACACTAAATAAAGAGATGGGGGGGTGGGAGGGGACCCTACAGCAAATATTAAAAATGCAACAAATTAGATAAAATATTTATACTTCATTTATTAAAGGTGCCTATGTACTGTACATGGAACCTATTAAACATGCTACTGTCCTCACTACACTAGCATCCTCGGCATGACTGCCCCTTTGAGACAATCTTTTCAATATTAGTGTCAGCTGCTCAGTCCAACAGGAATTTAAAGAGGGAGCTGACGGCAATCAGAACTTTCCTCCGGGCCTCGCCGAGGCTGCGACGTCACTCCAGGGAGTGGAGACTCAGGCCAGACTTCAAAGCAGAAACACAGCATCGCTGGGGAAGGCGGCACTGCCTCGGGATTCAGACCGTACAGAGAAGTGATCGGGGGGTGAAGAAAGGCTGACTTCATCGGGGCTGCGTCTCAAGGAGGCCGCTCCATGCAGGAAACAGATGTTCAGCGAAGCCACAAAGGGTGTGACCGCTCCCAGCAGTGAGCAAAGGACTGGGAATGAGGGGTCATCTCTGCTAAACTTTTTGCTGCCGGAGGGCTCGCTGCCGGGGCGTCTCTGACAGCAAAAGGTTTAAGGGCCGTATTTACTCAGCAGCGTTAATCTAAAGCCCCCCAAACCTTTACCAGCCCGAATTACAAGACGCTGCCCGTTAGGCGAGCAGTAAGGGCAATCACTTATACCGATGCACTCACTGACAGGAAGGTCGCACGGGGGCTTTTCTTACAAAATACTCTCCTTAACCTGTGCCCTTATGATGGGGTGGGCAACTCCAGTCCTCAAGGTCAGGTTGTAAGGGTATCCCTGCTTCAGCACAGGTGGCTCACTCAGTGGCTCAGTCTTCAATTGCACCACATGTGCTGAAGCAGGGATATCCTTACAAACTGACCTGTTGGTGGCCCTTGAGGACTGGAGTTGCCCACGCCCTGCCTTATGATGTCCACTGATGTCACGAGTGTTATAGGGCTGGTGGCCTGTGTAAGGTCTAGCAGACGTCATCCTCTTCTTGCCCTGTTGTGTTAAGAAGATCAGGTCTGCAGAGAGGTGTGGCCACGTCTGCCGCTCTGCAGAGAGGTGTGGCCACGTCTGCCGCTCTGCAGAGGTGTGGCCACGTCTGCCGCTCTGCAGAGAGGTGTGGCCACGTCTGCCGCTCTGCAGAGAGGTGTGGCCACGTCTGCCGCTCTGCAGAGAGGTGTGGCCACGTCTGCCGCTCTGCAGAGAGGTGTGGCCACGTCTGCCGCTCTGCAGAGAGGTTGTGGCCACGACTGGATGGAAGGTGAGGACTTCCTCTTCTGTGCCCAACATCAGCAGGCAGGTTGCAACGACATTAGTGATCATATGCTCTCAGTGAGGGGAAGTCTATGGCAGGGGCGCTCAACTCCAGTCCTTAAGCTCCCCTCCCCCAGCAGGTCAGGTTTTCTGGACTTCCCTGCTTCAGCACAGGTGGCTCAATCAGACCCTGCTTCAGCACAGGTGGCTCGGTCAGTCCCTGCTTCAACACAGGTGGCTCAGTCAGTCCCAGCTTCAGCACAGGTGACTCAAGCAGTCCCAGCTTCAGCACAGGTGACTCAGTCAGTTCCAGCTTCAGCACAGGTGGCTCAATCAGCGGCTCAGTCTTCAACTGAGCCTCTGATTGAGCCACCTGTGCTGAACCTGGGATATCCTGCAAACCTGGCCAGGCTTGAGGACGGGAGTTGGGGACCCCTGGTCTATGGCAGTCACATGCCACGGACATTCCACACGGGGTATTTTCTGATCTGTTGTACAACCGCTGGAGTCCTACATCAGAAGTGCCCCCTGGATCGCATGCCTAACACGGAACACATGTAGCAGCCGTGCTTGGATTGTGGCTCCAATCTCTGGCCTGGTGCCGGAGAGGTGAAATGAAGCTGAAATCAGAGGTTGGGCTCTGCACGTCCCCTTAATCAGCCCAGTTGTGCAGCAGCGATACCCCCGTCCTGACGGCGTTACAATCATATTTGGGATTCCCAGTTTTCATTTGTTCAGGCAAAGGAACGATGCGGTCCCACATTGAAGCGCATTACGACTACGGTGTATTCAGCCTTTTCAGTGCCGGACGCGGCTGCATTGTGCAGGATTGCATGGCAGGGCCCGCTCATCAGGAGCGCGCCTGGGCGGAAACACCAGCTGTGACATAGTGACATAGTGACATAGTTACATATAGTTACATACTGTAGTATTACATAGTGACATAGTTACATAGTATTACATAGTGACACAGTGACATACTGTAGTATTACATAGTGACATAGTGACACAGTGACATACTGTAGTATTACATAGTGACATAGTGACACAGTGACATACTGTAGTATTACATAGTGACATAGTTACATAGTATTACATAGTTACATAGTGACACAGTGAGATACAGTAGTATTACATAGTGACATAGTTACATAGTATTACATAGTGACATAGTGACACAGTGACATACTGTAGTATTACATAGTGACATAGTTACATAGTATTACATAGTTACATAGTGACATAGTTACATAGTATTACATAGTGACACAGTGACATAGTGACACAGTGACATACTGTAGTATTACATAGTGACATAGTTACATAGTATTACATAGTTACATAGTGACATAGTTACATAGTATTACATAGTGACACAGTGACATAGTGACACAGTGACATACTGTAGTATTACATAGTGACATAGTTACATAGTATTACATAGTGACACAGTGACATAGTGACACAGTGACATACTGTAGTATTACATAGTGACATAGTTACATAGTATTACATAGTGACACAGTGACACAGTGACATAGAGTAGTAGATGAGGTTGAAAAAGACAGATGTCCATCAAGTTCAATCAATGCTAAATTTAGACGACAGACTTTGTCCTATATTTGTACTTACCGTATATTGATCCAGAGGCAGGCTAACACAAAACCCCAGTGATACATCATCTAAAAATATCTCATAAGTTGAAATATAAATTCCTTCCTGACTCCAAGAATTGGCAATCGAATCCCGGGACCAGCATCCTTCCCATGTTTACTTATTTGATATATCCCTGTACAGTGGGTCCTCGCTTACTGACGTCCCGGTTTCAGCCGGAAGCATTATCCGACGCTTGCCCCGCTTATCCGACGGTCACCGATGCCGTTTAACATGGGACCCGCAGCCGACGGTCCGTTAACTAACGCGGTTTACGGGATGCATTCCGTCGGATAAGCGAGGACCGCCTGTATACCTTTCACGTCACATGACCCTGCGGCGTCATTTGACGCTGCGTTACCATAGAGACACGTGGACTGAAGCCGGGTAAGCTCTCAGCGCGGGGCCTCTGTAAATGCCACGCCCCTCCCAAAAAAGAATTCCGCCCCCCCCCCCGTTTGCACACCCCTAATCTAATGCTACAGAACTGATTTAAAAAAAAACAAACATATAAGATTTCACGTTTTGCTGCTTTAATAATTACTGGAAAAAAACAACTTTTTTTCTCCCAAGTACTGTGTCCGTGGTTCTCACTAAGTAATTAAAATATACATCCACACATTCACTGCTAGTGCAATATAGCAATACATGATTAGAGGATCAGTTAAAGATTGCAGACACGTTACTGGTATTATTATCTATATATATAAGACTGAAAAAATGTTTGGATGTGTGTTTGCACACCTCACCTCATTGGCCTGCGGGGTGGGCTGACGTCACGGCCACGCCTACGCAGGCCATGACAGTCACACCACCCTCACAGCTTGTGCCCCTCTTGGCCTCACAGTCCACTTTGTGACTGCCAGACCGCACACTTACTCCTACTCCTGCCAGGACCCCACACTCACTGCTACTACACAGCCTCCCTCACTGTCTCCCCCTTCCCCCCGCACCGCCATCTTCCCGCTCACACCACCGGCCCACTACACCCACACGCGCCGTCGTCCTACCGCCTCCCTTCAGCTGCACCTGCCACGGCCGCCTCACCGCGCCTCACTGCCCCCGCGCCACCGTCCTCCCGCCTCCCACCTCCCTACAGCTGCGGCTGCCACGGCCGCCTCACCGCGCCTCACTGCCCCCGCGCCGCCGTCCTCCCGCCTCCCACCTCCCTACAGTTGCGGCTGCCATGGCCGCTTCACCGCGCCTCACAGCCCCCGCGCCGCCGTCATCCCCCCTCCCTACAGCTGCGGCTGCCTGCCAGGGGCGCCGCCGCTCGCCTCACCACACATCACCGCCCTTTCCCGGCTCCTACCTGCAGCCTCCACCGCCGCTTCAGGTATGGGGACAGGAGGGGGGAGAGATGCAGGGGGGGGAGAGATGCAGGGGGGGGGGAGAGATGCAGGGGGGGGAAGGGGGGAAGAGATGAAGGGGGGGAGGGGGGGAAGAGATGCGGGGGGGGGGGAGTAATCACCAACCCAGTCACCCACCCAGTCACCCACCCAGTCACCCACCCACCCAAGTCACCCACTCACCCAAGTCACCCACCCACTCTGTCAAAGCACTCAGTCACCCAAGCACTCAGTCATCCACCCAAGCACTCAGTCACCCACCCACCCAAGCACTCAGTCACCCAGCCACCCAAGCACTCAGTCACCCACCCAAGCACTCAGTCACCCACCCACCCAAGCACTCAGTCGAAGCACTCAGTCACCCAAGCACTCAGTCACCCACCCACCCAAGCACTCAGTCACCCACCCACCCAAGCACTCAGTCACCCACCCAAGCACTCAGTCACCCACCCACCCACCCACCCAAGCACTCAGTCAAGCACTCAGTCAAGCACTCAGTCACCCACCCAAGCACTCAGTCACCCACCCACCCACCCAAGCACTCAAGCACTCAGTCACCCACCCACCCAAGCACTCAGTCACCCACCCACCCAAGCACTCAGTCACCCACCTACCCAAGCACTCAGTCACCCACCCAAGCACTCAGTCACCCACCCACCCACCCAAGCACTCAGTCACCCACCCACCCAAGCACTCAGTCAAGCACTCAGTCACCCACCCACCCAAGCACTCAGTCACCCACCCACCCACCCAAGCACTCATTCACCCACCCACCAAAGCACCCACCCACCCACCCACCCAAGCACTCAGTCACCCACCCACCCAAGCACTCAGTCACCCACCCAAGCACTCAGTCACCCACCCACCCAAGCACTCAGTCACCCACCCACCCAAGCACTCAGTCACCCATACACCCACCCACCCACCCAAGCACTCAGTCACCCACCCACCCACCCAAGCACTCAGTCACCCACCCAAGCACTCAGTCACCCACCCACCCAGTCACTCACCCACCCAGTCACCCACCCAGTAAAGTCACTCACTCACCCACTAACCCACCCACCCAGTCACTAACCCACCCACTGAGCTCTGAAGGGGGGGGTTGGATATGAGAAGTGGGGGGGGGGGGGAAACGGAGGTGTGAAGGTGGGGAAGGGCCGGAACTGGAACGTGGGGGAACCCAGCTGTTAACACGGGGGGCCACATTCATGTGCAAGGGGGCCCTGATTGCTGTCAACGGGGGAGAAAGGGGAAGGGGGGGAGAGAGGGGAAGGGGGGGAGAGAGGGGAAGGGTTGGAGAGAGGGCAATGGAGAGAGAGAGAGAGAGAGAGAGGGCAATGGTGAGAGAGATGGCAATGGGGGGAGAGAGAGAGAGCAGAGAGAGAGAGAGGGGGGACAGAGAGAGAGGGGGAGCGGGAAAATTCAATGCCGGGCACCGCCAGGTATATCCGCTAGTTATTATTATTATTTGTACGTTTGGAATACACCCCCTCCTCTTCACACGCAACGCTATGCCTTTTCCATATGCACAAAGTTACTGAGCCTTAAGGGGGAAAATATTACAGTGAGCATTGGGTGTAACCTTCTGGTAAAGCTAAAAAACATTCCAGTTATTCCCTGCCAAATCCTCATTTGCAGAAGCCTAGCAGGGGAATCTCTAGGCGGACTTACACTACACACATCCCCAGTGCACTGACATCACTGTTATCTTGCAGTGATCTGTACACGCTCAGTTTCCCTCTCTCCTCCAGGTCTCTCCGTCTCGTTTCTTGGGTACCAGAGTACTAACTGGTCAATTAACCACTTTGGTAATCAGTCACTGACGCGAGAGCGGAGCAGACTGGGTGCAAATGATAAATCCGGAAACTGATTCTCTTCGCGTTAACGCCTGTAACTTATAACGACTTTCTGCAGCCCCCGCAGAGAAGCTGCACGCAGAGAAGCTGCACGCAGAAGCATCTGGGTTTCATTCTAACCTCAGTCCGTACGTTTTCTGTGGCTGGAGTCCAGTCATTTTATCTCTACTGTATGTGCCTAGGGCAGTGGTTCTCAACTCCACTTCTCATGACCCCCAACAGACCAGGTTTTCAGGATATCCCTGCTTCAGCACAGGTGGCTCAGTCAGTCCCTGCTTCAGCACAGGTGACTCGGGCTGTCCCTGTTTCAGCACTGGTGGCTCAGTCTTCACAGTGCCATTGTGTGTGCCACCTGTGCTGATGCTGGGACATCCTTAAAATGTGACCTGTTGGGGAGGTCTTGAGGACTGGAGATCTGCACATGTAGTTCTAATATGTTTGTGTTGAGGGCTGCATATATTTAGCATCATTCTTATATTAGTATCAGTGTGATGGTGAGGCACCCTTGCAGATAGGCAGCCTTGCGCTCCTGGGCCAGGTGGCAATTTATGCCGGGCGAGTATCCGCCGACGGGGGGGGGGGGGGTGTGCAGGGACATTTGCCTTAGGCCCGGCAGGGGGGCCTGCCCCAGCGGTCCGAAAGATAGATCACACCGGAAGTCAAGCCCAGCTACTTCGTCTACCGGCTGCGCCAACAGCTAGGCCCGAACCCCCGCTCAACAGGTAGGGGATAAGAGGGGGAGGGGTCTGAGAGAAAAGTGGGGTGAGAGAGTGGGAGGGAATGTGAGAGAGGGAGAGAGCGGAGTGAGAGATGGGGGAGAAAGAGAGAGAGAGAGGGGGGGGGGAGGGAGAGATGGGGGAGAGTGAGAAAGAGAGGGAAAGAGTGAGCGAGGGGGTGGGAGGGAATGTGAGACAAAGAGGGGGGGAGTGAGAGAGGAGGGGGAGAGTGAGAGAGGAGGAGAACGAGAGTGAGAGAGGAGGAGAACGAGAGTGAGAGAGGAGGGGGAGAGTGAGAGAGGAGGAGAACGAGAGTGAGAGAGGAGGGGGAGAGTGAGAGAGGAGGAGAACGAGAGTGAGAGAGGAGGAGAACGAGAGTGAGAGAGGAGGAAAACGAGAGTGAGAGAGGAGGAGAACGAGAGTGAGAGAGGAGGGGGAGAGTGAGGGAGGAGCAGAACGAGAGTGAGAGAGGAGGGGGAGAGTGAGGGAGGAGGAGAACGAGAGTGAGAGAGGAGGAGAACGAGAGTGAGAGAGGAGGGGGAGAGTGAGAGAGGAGGAGAACGAGAGTGAGAGAGGAGGGGGAGAGTGAGAGAGGAGGAGAACGAGAGTGAGAGAGGAGGAGAACGAGAGTGAGAGAGGAGGAGAACGAGAGTGAGAGAGGAGGAGAACGAGAGTGAGAGAGGAGGGGGAGAGTGAGGGAGGAGCAGAACGAGAGTGAGAGAGGAGGGGGAGAGTGAGGGAGGAGGAGAACGAGAGTGAGAGAGGAGGAGAACGAGAGTGAGAGGAGGGGAGAGATAGGAATGAAACTCATTGATAAAATCCTCACTCCTTTCACAATTTGCTGGATTTATGGGTAATAGTAATAATGAAATAACTGAACATCTCAAGGGTTAAATAACCGCGTGTACCATTTCCAACAGGCCGATCAGTGTTATGATAAGTGGGTGAGTGCACTATGATGGTACATTGTGCTTATCTCCGAGGCTGGGGTAAGACTATGTAAGGATAACATACTACATATCACAGCGCACAGGAGTATGCTTGCCTTGACATGTTCTGAACAGATACGCAGCAGGTAACTGTATGTGTACGCAGGATATACTGTATATCTAGCATGATATAGGAGAACTCGTCTGTCTGTATGTGCCTCGCGGGACCTCTTTCTGCGGAGCTTTACGGCTATTTCTATATTTTACCCTGCAGTATATCTATACAGTATGTACATATCCATTGGGGCATTTTTTTGTCGGCACACATTATACACCGCATCTAGGAGATGGGTCGTGCAATGGTTAAGATCTTGGACCGTAACATATATATATACGTTCTCCGCCTTGACCACTCGTAGTTTGTGATACCGGGCGAGTTCACTTGTTTATTGGTGGACATGGCTTAAATCGTCTCAAACTCAGTCCTCAAGGGCCGCCAACAGGACAGCTTTTATGGATATCCCTGCTTCAGCACAGGTGGCCCAATCAGTGGCTCAGTCGAAGACTGAGCCACTGATTGAGCCACCTGTGCTGAAGCAGGGATATCCCAAACTTGATCTGTTGGTGGCCCTTGAAGACTGGAGTTGGCCAGTCAATGACTGAGCCACTCATTGAGCCACCTGTGCTGAAGCAAGGATTTCCATAAAGCTGGCCTGGTGGGGGCCCTTGAGCACTGTGATTGAGACCCTTGGCTTAAATAGTAGTGGTCAGTAGCTGCTAACATCCCCGTCTAGACCTGCCAAACACGGGAGAAAAATATCTTTTGGCGAGTTTTGTATTAAAACGTATATGTATGTATGTATGTATGTCTTTATTTGTATAGCGCCATAAAATGTACATAGCGCTTCACAGTAGTAATACATGTCATATAAATAACAAATATAAATAACAGATCATGGGAATAAGTGCTTCAGACATACTGTAAAAGTAACATTAAGGAAGGAGTCCCTGCTCCGAGGAGCTTACAATCTAATTGGTAGGTAGGGAGAACGTACAGAGACAGTAGGAGGGAATACTAGTAAGTGCGTCTGCAGGGGGCCAAGCTTTGTGTCATGTGTCCATGATTATCCAGTGCTACTCATATGCTTCTTTAAGCAGATGTGTCTTAAGGTGGGTCTTAAAGGTGGATAGCGAGGGGGCTAGTCGGGTATTGAGGGGAAGGGCATTCCAGAGGTGTGGGGCAGAAAGTGAGAAAGGTTTAAGGCGGGAGAGAGCTTTAGATACAAAGGGGGTAGAAAGAAGACATCCTTGAGAAGAACGCAAGAGTCGTGATGGTGCATAGCGAGAAATTAGGGCTGAGATGTAATGAGGGGCAGAAGAATGTAAAGCTTTAAAAGTGAGCAGTAGAATTGAGTGTGAGATACGCGATTTAATCGGAAGCCAGGAGAGGGATTTCAGCAGGGGAGACGCTGAGACAGATTTAGGAAAGAGTAGAGTGATTCTGGCAGCAGTGTTTAGGATAGATTGTAGGGGAGACAGGTGAGAGGTAGGAAGGCCGGACAGCAGGAGGTTGCAGTAATCGAGACGTGAGAGAATGAGGGCCTGAGTCAGAGTTTTGGCAGTTGAGTAACAGAGGAAAGGGCGTATCTTTGTGATATTGCGGAGGAAAAAGCGACAAGTTTTAGAAACGTTTTGAATATGAGAGGAGAATGAGAGAGAGGAATCAAGTGTGACCCCTAGGCAGCGTGCTTGGGCTACTGGGTGAATGATCGTATTTCCAATAGCAATGTGGAAGGATGTAGTAGGGCCAGGTTTGGGAGGTAGTATAAGGAGCTCTGTTTTTGCCATGTTAAGTTTCAGTCGGCGGATGGCCATCCAGGATGATATTCCAGAGAGGCATTCAGAAACTTTGGTCTGTATAGCAGGTGTAAGGTCAGGGGTTGAAAGGTAAATTTGTGTGTCGTCAGCATAGAGGTGATATTTAAACCCAAAAGATGTGATTAGGTCACCTAGAGAGAGTGTGTAGAGAGAAAAGAGAAGGGGTCCCAGGACAGAGCCCTCGGGTACCCCCACAGAGAGATCAATAGAGGAGGAGGAGGTGTTAGCAAAAGAGACACTGAAGGTACGATGGGAGAGGTAAGAGGAGATCCAAGATAAAGCTTTGTTCCGAATACCAAGAGTATGGAGAATGTGAAGGAGAAGAGGGTGGTCCATGGTGTCGAATGCTGCAGAGAGGTCGAGTAATATGAGCAGAGTGTAATGACCTCTGTCTTTGGCAGCATGGAGGTCGTCAGTTATTTTAGTGAGGGCTGTTTCAGTAGAGTGAGCAGTGCGGAAGCCAGATTGTAGAGGGTCTAGTACAGAATAGGTGTTGAGAAAGTGTAGCAATCGAGAGAATACAAGACGTTCAAGGAGTTTGGAGGCAAAAGGCAGGAGGGAGACAGGTCGATAGTTAGAAGGACAGGTAGGGTCAAGCTTGCTGTTTTTGAGTAATGGTATAACGGTTGCATGCTTGAAGGATGAAGGAAAGGTACCAGAGTAGAGGGAAGAGTTAAAGATCTGTGTGAGCATAGGGATTATAGAAGGAGCAAGAGGTTTTAGGAGATGGGAGGGAATGGGATCAAGGGGGCAAGTGGTAGAGGGAGAAGAGGAGATCAGCAGTGATACATCCTCCTCCGAGATAGCAGAAAAAGAGTCAAGAAAGACAGGAGGAGAGTTGGGAAGCATTGTGGGATGGGAGGAGGCAACAGATGGGATGTTCTGCCGTATGGACTCCACCTTTTTCTTAAAAAAGTCAGCAAAGTCCTGAGGTGAGATGGAGGAAGAAGAGGAGGCAGCTGAGGATGGTCTGAGTAGAGAGTCAAAGACAGAAAAGAGACGGCGTGGGTTAGACTTGTGTGTGTTGATTAGTGATGAAAAGTAGGTTTGTTTAGCCTGAGAGAGGGCAGAGTTGAAACAGGATAGCATAAATTTGTAGTGAATGAAGTCTGCGAGCGTATGAGATTTCCTCCAGAGGCGTTCAGTGGAACGAGTGGAGGAACGCAGCATGCGTGTGTGGGAGTTTAGCCAGGGTCTGGGGTTAGAAGGGTGAGGATGGCAGAGAGAAAGTGGGGCATGAAGATCAAGAGAGGAAGATAAGGCAGAGTTGTAGTTCCTGACCAGGTTGTCAGGGTCTGAAGCAGAACTGAGAGAGGAGAGGGAGGAGCGTAAAGTGGAATCAAGAGCTGGTAGGTTAATAGAGCGCAGGTTTCTGCAAAAACGAGGGCGAGATGGAGATGGAGAGAAGCGAGAGAGAGAAAATGAGATGAGGTGATGGTCGGAGAGAGGAAAAGGGGAAATGGAGAAGTCGGAGAGAGAGAAGTTTTTAGTGAAAACCAGGTCTAAGTAGTGGCCATCCTTGTGGGTGCTGGCTGCAGTCCACTGTTGAAGGCCAAAAGAAGAGGTTAGAGAAAGAAAGCGGGAAGCCCAAGGGAGAGAGGGGTCATCAATGTGGCAGTTGAAGTCCCCAAGGAGAAGAACAGGGGAGTCTGAGGAGAGAAAGAAAGAGAGCCAGGATTCAAAGTTAAGAGAGAAAGGCAGAAGGGGGATGAGTAGAGGTAGGTGGGCAATAGATGACCGCCACATGGACCGGGAGAGGAGAGAAGATCTGGACTGTGTGAGCCTCGAAGGAGGGAAAAGCAAGAGAGGGGGGAATAGAAACTGTTCTGTAACGGCAGAGAGAGGAGAGCAGGAGCCCCACGCCTCCACCCCTGCCACCAGGGCGTGGAGTGTGGGAGAAGGAAAGGCCACCATAGGAGAGGGCAGCTTCCAGAGCAGAGTCAGACTGAGTGAGCCAGGTCTCAGTTATAGCAAAGAGAAGCAGGGAGTGAGAGAGAAAGAAGTCATGCACAGAGAGGAACTTGTTAGAGAGGGAGCGAGCATTCCAAAGGGCACAGGAGAAAGGGAGAGAGGAGGGAGGGTGGCAGGGGATGGGTATGAGGTTAGAGGGGTTTACACCAGAAGGAGTAGAAGTTGCATGTGGAAGGCGAGGACGAGAGCAAGTAGAAATAAGGCAGGGACCAGGATTGGGAGAGATATCCCCAGAAGCAAGGAGAAGCATGGACAGAAAGAGAATGTGTGAGGATGATTTGTAGGGGTGTGTTTTAGTGCAGGTGGCATAACTGTGTGGTGACAGAGGGCGCAGGTAAGAGAGGAGTTCATGTAAACTGAGAAGTGGTGAAGTAAGGAGAGATGGCGAAATATGAATAGAGTTAGAGACATGATGAGGCTGGTGGAAGGAAGTGCATAATTTGAAAATAAGTGAGGTTACAGTAAATATAAAGAGTAAAGGTGGCATCACAGCAATAGTAATGTGTTGAGATGTGCAGTCTGGGATGATAACCTCCTTTCCAGCGTAGTTCAAATGCAGGAATCAGAAGCAGTAGATTGTGTCCACTTTTTCCACTTCTTTTTGAACTTCCTTTTTTAAACTTCCATACTACTTTAAAGATTTCTACTTCCTACTTTTATATGGCGTTTGTGCTATAAAAAGGGAGGACACGAGAGAGTCTTTCTAACGTAAATCGCTGTAAGTTTATAGATAAAAAGTAACGGTACTGTGGGTTTGCAAATAGAGGAGTATTTATACTCTAATACCCCCACATTCCCAGCGCTGGGCTTGCTGCATCTCACATTATTTGCCTGTCTCTGGATCAAAACATACTGTAGGTATCATCTCTCCCGCAAATCAGTCATTACTGCACATACAGAGCTGGTGTGCTTGTGTGGTTCTACACACGCCTCGTGTAGCTGTAACGTGTCTGGTATTAACTTGTGTGTCAGTATGTAGTGTTATTATATTGTTTAATGCCAACACTTTCTCTGACTGTTATTTTATTGTCTATTATAGAAACAGCTGTGAGAACGCACAATGCTGTACGAGTGTGAACACAAACAATGCTGAACGAGTGTGACACACAATGCTGTACGAGTGTGACACAAACAATGCTGAACGAATGTGACACACAATGCTGTACGAGTGTGACACACAGAATGCTGTACGAGTGTGACACAAACAATGCTGAACGAGTGTGTCACACACAATGCTGTACGAGTGTGAACACAAACAATGCTGAACGAGTGTGACACACAATGCTGTACGAGTGTGACACACAATACTGTACGAGTGTGACACACACAATACTGTACGAGTGTGACACAAACAATGCTGAATGAGTGTGACACACAATGCTGTATGAGTGTGACACACACAATGCTGTACGAGTGTGACACAAACAATGCTGAACGAGTGTGACACACACTATGCTGTACGAGTGTGACACACAATGCTGAACGAGTGTGACACACATAATGCTGTACGAGTGTGACACACCCAATGCTGTACGAGAGTGACACACACAATGCGTCTTTCCTTCACAGAACTTACAATCGGATTATTTGGTGCCTAAAAGCACAGAAGCCCGTTACGATGTACTCACTAAATCAGCTTATCACAGCTTTGTATATCTGGCTCCAAGGGACTTGCTAAGGTAACAGGGAATTCCCCCTGGGCTCTCTCCTGGTACTGCGTCTCTGTATTTCTAATGAATACGCTAAGTTTCCCTGTACTTCCTTCGGGTACATGTTCTGTAAATGTGCAGATACGTAACACATTAAAGCAAACGTTACCTCTGCCTCTTTTGACAAACAAGGAAAGTTTTTTGATGATGCAGCATTTCAACAAAACATTGTGCTGTGATTCCTATTTTCTGCTATTGGAGATGACGGATGGTTGGTACGTGGGGATTCTTTCATGTACAGAACATGAATACTTCCTCCTATACAAGTAAGTCACGTGAGGACTACACTGTGCGCACAAACAATTCTATATTATTAATATATTAGATTTAAAATATGGTTTATTCCAGTGTTAATTATAGGAACCCTATAATTATATTGTGAAATTCTGAGGAACCCCAACCCTCTCTAATAGCGCGTCTGAGATCAGATGCATTGTAAGGAACCCCAACCCTCTCTAATAGCGCGTCTGAGATCAGCTGCAGTGTGAGGAACACCCCACCCTCTCTAATAGCGTGTCTGAGATCAGATGCAGTGTAAGGAACCCCAACCCTCTCTAATAGCGTGTCTGAGATCAGATGCAGTGTAAGGAACCCCAAACCTCTCCAATAACGTGTCTGAGATCAGATGCAGTGTGAGGAACACCCCACCCTCTCCAATAACGCGTCTGAGATCAGATGCAGTGTGAGGAACACCCCACCCTCTCTAATAGCACGTCTGAAATCAGATGCAGTGTAAGGAACCCCAACCCTCTCTAATAGCGCGTCTGAAATCAGATGCAGTGTAAGGAACCCCAACCCTCTCTAATAGCACGTTTGAGATCAGATGCATTGTAAGGAACCCGAACCCTCTCTAATAGCGTGTCTTAGTTCAGATGCATTGTAAATTTCTCTGTATTTGGTACCATTTTCAAATGATCTGAAAATTCTTAGGAACCCCTGTGAAAAATACTGGTTTATACTGTACATGGAGGGACATTCTGTAAATAACTGATCAGATTGTAAGCTCTTCTGGTTATTGCTCTAGCATGCAGAACGACCTGAGACTACCAGAGCCAACGCCGCGCTTATAGTGCCGGCGACGTGACGTCGCCCGCAAACAAATACATTGCCGCCACGTGCGCTTATAGTGCACGCGACGGCGACAAGTGACAGAGCAACGCCACAGTCGCGAAAATCTGAAGCCGGCAAAATTTGACAAATCAAATTGGCGGAATCCCGCGACCCCGCCGCCCAGCGAAACATAACTTTCGCCGGTGGCGACGGGTGACGTCACCCGCCATGTCAAAGTCGTCAACGATGGCAATATAGGCACGGCCTAAGAATAAATGACTATTATGACCCCATTTTCCACTAGTGCGCATGCGCGTCTCTATACATCTGTGTGTCTGCATGTGCGCATGCGCGTCCCTATACATCTCTGTCTGCCTGTGCGCATGTGCGTCTCTATACATCTGTGCGTCTGCATGTGCGTATGCGTGTTACTATACATCTGCGTCTGCATGTGCGCATGCGCATCTCTATACATCTGTGCATCTCCATGTGCACATGCGCGTCTCTATACATGCATGCATCTGCATGTGCACATATCTATACATCTGTGCGTATGCATGTGCGCATGTGCGTCTCTATACATCTGTGCATATGCGCGTCTCTATACATCTGTCTGCATGTGCGCATGCGCGTATCTATACATCTGTGCGTCTGCATGTGCGTATGCGCGTATCTATACATCTGTGTCTGCATGTGCGCATGCGCGTCTTTATACATCTGTGCATCTGCATGTGCACATGCGTGTCTCTATACATCTGTGCGTCTGCATGTGTGCATGTGTGTCTCTATACATCTGTGCGTCTCCATGTGCACATGCGCGTCTCTATACATTCGTGCATCTGCATGTGCACATGCGCGTCTCTATACATCTGTGCTTCTGCATGTGCGTATGCGCGTCTCTATACATCTGTGCTTCTGCATGTGCGTATGCGCGTCTCTATACATCTGTGCTTCTGCATGTGCGTATGCGCGTCTCTATACATCTGTGCTTCTGCATGTGCGTATGCGCGTCTCTATACATCTGTGCTTCTGCATGTGCGTATGCGCGTCTCTATACATCGGTGCTTCTGCATGTGCGTATGCGCGTCTCTATACATCTGTGCTTCTGCATGTGCGTATGCGCGTCTCTATACATCTGTGCTTCTGCATGTGCGTATGCGCGTCTCTATACATCTGTGCTTCTGCATGTGCACATACGCGACTCTATACATCTGTGCTTCTGCATGTGCACATGCGCGTCTCTATACATCTGTGCTTCTGCATGTGCGCATGCGCGTCTCTATACATCTGTGCTTCTGCATGTGCGCATGCGCGTCTCTATACATCTGTGCTTCTGCATGTGCGCATGCGCGTCTCTATACATCTGTGCGTATGCGCGTCTCTATACATCTGTGCTTCTGCATGTGCACATACGCGACTCTATACATCTGTGCTTCTGCATGTGCACATGCGCGTCTCTATACATCTGTGCTTCTGCATGTGCGCATGCGCGTCTCTATACATCTGTGCTTCTGCATGTGCGTATGCGCGACTCTATACATCTGTGCTTCTGCATGTGCACATACGCGTCTCTATACATCTGTGCTTCTGCATGTGCACATGCGCGTCTCTATACATCTGTGCTTCTGCACGTGCACATGCACGTCTCTATACATCTGTGCTTCTGCATGTGCACATGCGCGTCCCTATACATCTGTGTCTGGATGTGCGCATGCGCGTCCCTATACATCTGTGTCTGCATGTGCGCATGCGCGTCTCTATACATCTGTGCTTCTGCATGTGCGCATGCGCGTCTCTATACATCTCTGCTTCTGCATGTGCAAATGCGTGTCTCTATACATCTGTGTGTCTGCATGTGCGCATGTGCTTCCCTATACATCTGTCTGCATGTGCGCATGCGCGTCTCTATACATCTGTGCGTCTCCATGTGCGCATGCGCGTCTCTATACATCTGTGCGTCTCCATGTGAGCATGCGCGTCTCTATACATCTGTGCGTCTCCATGTGCGTATGCGCGTCTCTATACATCTGTGCGTATGCATGTGCACATGCGCGTCTCTATCCATCTGACCATCTCCATGTGCGCATGCGCGTCTCTATACATCTGTGCGTCTCCATGTGCGCATGCGCGTCTCTATACATCTGTGCGTCTCCATGTGCGCATGCGCGTCTCTATACATTTGTGCGTCTCCATGTGCGCATGCGCGTCTCTATACATCTGTGCGTGTGCATGTGCGTCTCTAAACATCATGTGTGCGTCTCCATGTGCATATGAAAGAAACGGAGCAAGTGGAAATGGCAGAAACATGAATTGAATTTGGCTTCTGATCAGAGGTTCTGCGGTCGCCAGAACAGACCCCTCTCTTTCTCTGCTTTCTGATAAAGAGAGTGAAGTGGAGAAGTGGATCAAAGAAGGAGGAGCAGGTGGGAGACAGATGGACCCCATTAAACTCCCCAGCACACCACTTCTGCCTCGCTTGCGTCCTGCTGCTGCTGCATTTCTCTCTGCATGTGGAATTCATTACCCCCAAATTCCTTTTGGTATTTGCGCAGGCCTCACAATCCTGTCATCAGCCAGGAGAAAGTAGGGTGAAGAGTTACAGGAAACAAAAACATCCCCAAGTTTCCCTGTCCCTATTAAACCTTTTACTTGTTAAGAGTTAGATTTCTCATTGGCCGGCTACCGGATTCTTTCAGGCACCGAGGAACACAATGCAAACATTGAGGGATTGTTACAGAGAAAAGCAGAGGCACCACACAGAAAGCGTTGAGTAGTTACCCGCCGGGGGCAATTTAAAGGCACAGAGAGAACTAATAGCCATATCAATTTTAATCAGGGCTTAACACATTATATAAATCAGGAGTGGCCAACTCCAGTCCTCAAGGGTCATCAACAGGTCAGGTTTTAAGGATATCCCTGCTTCAGCACAGGTGGCTCAATCACTGATTGAGCCACCTGTGCTGAAGCAGGGATATCCTTAAAACCTGACCTGTTGATGAACCTTGAAGACTGGAGTTGGCCAGGCAACAACTAAGCCACTGATTGAGCCGTCTGTGCTGAAGCAGGGATATCCTTAACACCTGTTGGTGGCCCTTGAGGACGGGAGTTGGCCACTCCTGATCTACATGCACTGGGGTCAACCGCGGGAGGTTACTCGTGTACGGCAGTGGCTGGCGCAGGAAAGACCGACCTCTTCCCGAAGCCGCGCACCACGATAACTTGCCTAGCGCTTCGAGATTTCCTAAGTTGCCTTTAACCGAGCCGAGTTCCACAGCGACTGCACAAGTTACTGTAACAAACACATTACTGCCAACATGTCTCCATGTGATTGAGTCCAGTCCTTGTTACCTAAGGCCAGTGCATTCTGGTTTCATGCTAGTCCTATAACTAAGAAACAGGACTGGACTTCAGGCTCCCCAGGGACTCAGCATGGCAATACTGCTGTCATTTTCTAAAGAGCTCCTGGAAAGGATGTTTTTTTTTTTTTAGATATATTTATACCACTTAAATATATGTTATCCAAGATATATTTTTAGAACTAACAAAGTGGGACTTCAAAAAACAAGAGGCTCATATTTGATTTATATTTAAAAAAAACAATGGCAGCTACTTTCTTACTCAAGATACAGTATTGTAGGTAAATAATAGTGTTACTTTATGGGTGGTTTATATGATAACAAGTCATTGTACCCCATGTATGACAAAATATACACTGAAATGTGACCAGGCTTTTTAAAGATGGATGCCCTTATCAAGACCCCCTATTAGCTGTTGACATAATGGCAAACCCAATTGTGGTTTCTTGAGTTCTTGGCTTCAGATGAATGGAAGGTTGGTGAGGTTGCTGGTCCCGGGACACCCCAGAGAAGGTGGCAGTTCATCATGTTGGTCCATCCAGGGTTTTCTGGGTAACCTCAAACAGTTATCCCTTAAAGCAGGGGTGCGCAAACTGGGGGGCGCACAATTTTCCAGGGGGGGGCGTAGTGGTTGCAGAGGCCCCGCACTCTTCCCCCACGCATTTCAATTAATGTCGGGGGAATCGCATGAGGCCTCTGCAACGTCCCTTACCTTGTCTTCGGAAACGTGGTGTCAAATGACGCCGTGGGGTCACATGACCCTGTGGTGTCATTTGACGCCGAAGACAAGGGGGGGGAGCGCCAGCAGGGGGGAGCGCAGCGGGGAAAGTTTGCACTCCCCCTACCTTAAAGGGTGGTGATGTTGGGCCAGTTACAAAGACCTGGGAAGAGAGATCTCAGGCTGATCGAGTCGGGTAAATTAGGAATCACAAATAAAATATAAGTCGCCTTGGGGTGCCAGAGGGGCCAGCAACGCATCGCAAAGAGGTGCCGAGTATCCCCAAGTCTTCCCTCCTCACACACGGCATGGATCTCACAGCCCACCTGCCCGTGATATTGAAGCCCACCCTGACTTTGCGTGTCTCCACGG